>NW_012267219.1:21005313-21023370 GCF_000151885.1 Dipodomys ordii | reverse complement strand
AAGGGATGTGAAGGGTAAACCAAAGGAGGAGGCTGCAATGCTTGGTAAGAAATGTACGCATTATCCTGCCCATGTAATTGTAACCCCTCTGTACAGTATCTTCACAAATAAAAAATAAATAAATAAATTTAAAAAAATGGAAACAAAATGAGAAAAACTTAATGTTAATGTGGTTCATAGAGGCAATGTGGTTCAATAGGTAATCCCTAATGATCAAGGCAATGTTGGAAATACACTTTTATTAACCCCCACCCTAGTCTTAATGAGTCAGACACTTGCTGTAGCACAGCAATTTATATTTCAAAGTTTTCCATGTGATGCTCACTAAATTTTATAACACATGCCTGTGTACATTTATGCTTTCCAGCTAATTGAAATTTGAAACTAAAAATACTTTCCTTAACATTAATTACTGATAAACTTTGAAATGAACAGTTTGCGTGGTAAACAAAATAGTAAACATTGCCTTCAATTTGTCAATTTAATACTGCTGTCATAAAATGATACTGTTAGTATCTTTAATATGTCTTTATCTCTTTCTGACTGCTAAATATAATTTCACAGTTAAAACATTTCCTTTAATTTCCGCTTTTCCTTTGCCAGATGTTTTTAAACACAAAAAATACTTTTCTTTGAATTTTTGAGCAGGTATATATGAGGTTCTATGGTAAATTTTCTATACATGTATACAGTATTCATTGAACAAGTTCACCCTCTCCACCATATTATCTTTCCTCTCCACTATCATTCCTCTTCTTCAAATAGCATTTTATGAGTTTCATTATTCTGACTCACACACACACACACACACACACACACACACACACACACACCTTATAGGTATAGTCTTTGATCATCTGCACTCCTCAGTATCCCCTTTTACTCCCTCCCTTTCCTGCTGTTACATCTTCAAAGAGTTCCCCTTTTACATCGATTTCTCTTTGTTATAACTAATAACATCATTATCTTTCTAGGTCTACTTTCTTCAAATGTGTGGTAACAACATACAGTATGGAGGTTCCTCAAAAATCTAAATATAAAACTTCCAATGACCCAGCAATTCCATTAATGGGAAATGATCCAATAGACCACAAGCAAGTTTACAGTGAAGTCAACATGTTCAATGAAGCACTATTCACTATAACCAAGTTATGGAATATGGCCTGATGAGGGATGAATGGATGGGTGGATGAAAAGATGGATGGATCTCAATGGATGAATGGATCAAGAAAATGTGTGTGTGTGTGTGCGTGCGCACGCGCATGTGTGTAATACGACTTTACTCATCTACTAGAAAGAATGATATGGTACAATTTATAAGGAAATTGAAAAACTTTAAAAACATCATATAAGGCGAAATAAGCCAGACCCAGAAAAACAAAGGTTTCATGGTTTCTTCATTTGTGGTAGATAGAATGTAACCATAAATCTCTGAATAAACTTGGTGGGCAGTATGCATATGGTTACAAATGAATTAACTGAAATATAATAGATTCTATACAGAGCTCAAATAGTATCATCTTTTAGAAAACTAGGTCAAAGTCAAACACAACACCAGTTTGGGTTTTTATATGCAACCCTTTTAAATTTGATTCAATCTTATTCATTCAACCCTTATTTGCTGGACTATTGGGTCCAATTTAGAAACTAATTGCATAAGCCTATATCTCCTAGGGTTTCCCATATGTTTTCCTTTAGGAGTTTTAAGATTTTTTAATGTTACATTAAAATCTTTTTTTGCATTTGGAGTCTCTTTTTGTACAGGATAAGATATAGTTTCATTCTTCTATATATAGATAACACTATTTGTTGAAGGAGCTATCTTTACTACAATGCATGATTTAGAATCCTGATATGACTGTAGTTATGTGGATTTATTTCTGGGCCATCTGTTCTGTTCCATTGGTCTTTTGTGCCAGGACCATGTGGTTTTTGGTACATGGCTACATATGAGATTTAGTTTTTATGAACATCTCTGTGTTAGAGGAGACGAAGCTACTAACTTAATGAGGGAAATTAATTTAACAACAATAGTTAAGGTTTGACAAGGTTGTCACAGTACCATGTAGTACATTGTCATTATCTACATCATTGATACAATGGTTGCATTGCTCCCTGTATCTTTTCACAGTATTATCTTTAGATAGATATGTTTCCTACAAATATTTACTTCAGTTTTCTGGTACAGGACTATTCAAATTAAAATACATATTTTCATGTTTCTTTCAAAGTATACTGATACTGTTGTATTTAAGGACAATTAGTAGAAAAGAGAGAGGATCTAAAATGTATTTTGATTTTGATTTTTGAAATGATTCACTTAGTTTTGCGAATTAATGTTGAGCTTTTGTATTAACAAAAATATTTTTCATACACATCAAATAGTTTACCTACTTATCCACAGGTTGTTTTTTTCATTTTTTTATTGTAAGAGTGACATACAGTTACATAAGTAAGGCAATGGGTGCCTTTTTAAAATTTAATTTGATTTCCAAAGTGATATACAGAGGGGTTACAGTGTTGTTTAAACAGAGCTGTAATCCTTACTGCTCTATACACATACATGGGAACATGGAATGATGTTTTTGATGATTTTGCACTCAAATGAACATTACCAAAACATTCTGTTTTGCTTTTCCAATACTTTTAGAAGCTAGCAAAGATAAGCCTCACTCTTCCAGCCTTCCTTGCCTTTGGACAGGGTACTATGGCATAGTCTAATGAGATTTATATAAGAGTACAAAGGGGGCTCATGGGAAACGTTAGCTTCCTTTTAAAGGTGATATTTATGGCCTGCAACAATCCTCCCTTCTTTAGGCCCTAAATGTCGATGTTTTTTACTGGACCCATGTTGGTCATCTTAGGATCTTGGGCAGAAGCCATGAGACTCACAGATGCAGCTGTACTAGATTATGGAGCACCTGTAGCTATAGCCATCACTGCCTCTTGTAAAGAAGCAGGGAAGGGGAAAGCACAATTCTTTACCATAATTTCCTTAAGCCACTCCTCGGCTGACTTTAATGATTATCATCTAATTTTTTTCATGTTCCAATTGGCTGTACACAAGACTTAATAAATGCAAGTCCTGAGTGACCATAAGTATTATTTTTATATAATAAGCAATATGTATAAGTTCAAAATCCCTTATACAAAGCTATTTCCAGCAGGAATTAAATACATTGGCATGATACAGAAAAATAATGTTAATAGAATCTGAACATAGATCTATTCCACCCATTTCAAGTTCTTCTGATGGTGTGATTTCTTTTTACTTAAAAACTAGAATATTTAAATAAATAAAACATTTGATTTTAAAACAAAATAAAAATTAAATGAATAATTGGAATAATTTAATCCAATTAATTCAATGTCTTCATTCACTCCTTTTGTATACTAGTAGTAAAAAATGTAATAGAAAGGGAGTTGAATAGCATTCAAGGTTCATGATCTTAGTAATAATTGCATTTTAATTTTTCTCCAGCTCTTTCTCCTATGTTTATCTCCATAGCATGATGGTTAAGGTGGCATTTGACATGTAATTTTAAATGTTTAAAGTATAATTTGTAGACACTGACAATTTCTTTTCTGGCACATGAGAGAGATTTTCCCCAAATGGGTTTCACAGATTTCTTCTCTGCCTGTATATTATAAAATAGTTCCCTGCAGGTACTTCTGCAGATTCAGGAAACAATTTTAATACCATTAGCTTCACTATGTTGGGTCAGAGGCGCTTCATAAACCCTTGCATGGTCATTTTAATTTTATAGATTTTATTGAGAGAAAGTCATAAACTAGTCTAAACCATAAAAAAAATCAAAGACTGGCATTCTTGTGCTTTACAAAGGCATACTTTTCATTATTTCAATATTTCAAGATGAGCAAATTTATTGAAAATGTTGTAACCCTTTTATATTTCTGGATCATTAAGACAAGACAAGAGCAATGAAAAAAATGCCCACCAAAATGGCACAGGAAATTACCCCTGGAAACAGAGTATAGAAATAATAGCCTTCTTAAAATATGTTAATTTCCACTTATGTTAGCTGTAAAATACGCTTCTGAGAACTTGCCAATAAAATACAATTTATTCTATGACCAGAAAAACATGTTTGCTTTATTTAATTTAATATTTTAGTGTAAAGAGAAATGGAATGCTGGAAGAGTCATAATTAAAAAGTGCAGGATATGTGTTGTTTCCTGCAACGTAAGTGAGCAAAAATATAGTAACATTTACATCTTGTTCTACCTCCAAGCTAGATACCAAACTAGGAAGTAACTAATGTTTTGTGAATTGGTAGTATACACTGATATCTGTGGAGAAAGGCAGATTCACATTAACTTTTTTAAAACAAAAAACAAAAACCATGGAAGTGGTGCTGTAGCACAAGTGGTAGAGCACTCGTCTTGAGCTGAAAAGCTGAGGTAGAGCGTTCAGGCCCAGAGTTCAAGCCCCACGACGGACAAAAAAAAATTATTAAAATGTCAATAGGAAATATATGTAAATGAATATATATTTATATATACAAATTTATTTATAAAATAAAAAGTATACTATCTAATAAAAGTATACTACAAACACTTGTGAATTAATTCAGCATATAACTGAACATTAGCTATATAACTTCTAAATCTTTAGGTCTTTTTGTTTGTGGGGGGGGGTGCAGCATAGGGTTTGAACTCAGGGTCTCTCACTGTTAGGAAGATCCTCCACAACTACAGTCACCCTCCAAGCTCTTTTTGCTTTGGTAAATTTTCAGAAAAAAAATCTCACACATTTTTCCCAAAGCTAACTCAGTCATATATTCTTCCATCTTACTGCCTGGAGAACCTTGAATTACATGTGTGAAACCCCAATTATTGCCTCTCAATTCCTTTAAACTGACTGGAAAAGAAAATGTTTATCAGATACTTTCCTATCTTCGTTATTGCACATAAAGGGTACATGATATAATTTTGTTGTTGGTCTCTGTCTACACTGGATTAAACATATATTCTGCATGAGTTTTAGTTTCACAGTTTATGCGCACTACTGTATATACTTTCTTTTTCATTCTTGATTTTTAGGTTTCTTTGTTGATGACTTCTGAGAGTTGGTTAAATTATTGCAATTTTCAGATGCAACTTCCAACTTGTGGATACTCATTTTTTGTTTGAATTATCTCATTCTTTTCTGTCATTTTGTCTTCAATTATTTCCATGCATTTTATTCTGTTTTGCTTATAACATTACAAAGGTTATGACTATGCCTTTTTCTTTATATATATCCATTAAATTTTATAAAATATATTTTTTGTTTTAAATTATAAGCTTGATGTCATATGTTTAACATTATAAAATCTTGACTCATGTGCACAGTATAGATACAATGAATTGATTTAGAATGGCTCATATACTCACATAGTGCTATCTGAAAACATCTGGATACTAAAACAACTGGGATCCTCAAATACCTTTCTTCATGTGGCTGTGTTCTACCATCAAAGCTTTGGGATAGATGTATTTTGGTATATTAGAGTTCAGAATTCCAAAGGCACCTGTCATAAGAAAGCAGACAGGTGGAATCCATATTGCCTTTTGTGACCTGTCTTCAGAGGTCACAGAACATCTTTTCTGTCATGTTCTGTAACATGATGTATTGAAGTCTACCCAGATTCAAGAGCAAGCTGATTTGGTGGAAGAAATTATGAGGCTTGATGCATATAGGAGGGATACATTTAGAAATTATAGTCATTCAAAGGTTTCAAACCACCTGATAATATTTAGGGAAAATGTCCCAGCTATTATTGGTCTCAGAGATTCAGCTAAAATGGATTTGAGCTCTGAACCTCCATGAGGGATGAAGGACATTCTTCAAATTCAAATTTTATTAATGGAGAGGAAGATTTAGATGGTTAATTTTCCTATGTGAACTAGGTTCTTTTTTAAATTTATTCACAAGGTGATGTATAGAGGGGTTACTGTTATATATTTAAGGTAGTGAGTACATTACTTGCTGAACTTGTTACCCATACCTCTTTTTTCTCCCACTTTCCCTTTCCCCCAACTCCCCTCTCAACTTGTACAGATCATTTCCAAAATATTGTCTTGTGTATATCGCTGTTGCATTAGTTCACCCTTTGTCCTTTGTCTCACCATTTTGTTGTTCTCCTTCTTTTCTTTAATTCAGATAAATGTATATACAATATCCTGGGTACCAAAATCAAACAGAGTGGCAAGAGATAAATCATAGAATAAAAATCACAGAAGAAAGAAGAAATCACATGGTATATTAAAACAACAACAACAAAGAAAAACTTCTTGTTTCTATATTGGAGTTCATTTTGCTTAGCATCAACTTATAAGGTCATATGTACATAACTATTGAGCTATTCTGTTCATCTACTAAAAATCATATTAAGTAAAGTAAGCCAGACCCAAAGAAACATTGGTAGCATGGTTTCCCTCATTTGTAATAACTAGGTGCTTTCTTGACATTATCATTTTATATATACTTCAAAATATTATATAACACATAACAATAAATGAAAAATTATTAAGCAGGTTTACAAAAGGCATTTTAAGGAAATTTCCTCATTTAACAAATGATTGACTTTAATCTGTTCTATTTTAGTATTTCACACACACACACACACACACACACATGCACACACACACAATTTAAACACAAGACTAGAATTGTGTTCATATTCAGGGCTTTGTACAAGCAAGGCATGTACTCTGCCATTGAGCTCCATCTGCATCCTTCTGTTATAAATTTAAAGTTTTTTTACATTTGATCTATAATTTTATTCTTTTGTGGTTAAAGCATTTTTGTAGGTTTTATTTGATGCTCTTGCTAAAAACAAAGAATGGAACTAGAGAATTTCCTAAATTTTCTAAATTATATTTAATAAGTGATTATATAATTTGTTCATGTCTACCACCATGAAATTGCTACATCATCCCTGGAAGAAAGAATATTTATAGAAGTTTTGCAGGATTTCAAAGTAGAAGCCAAAAAAATATTGTGGTTTAAGCTATGAACTTCCACATATAAACTTGCACCTTTGTTAGAAGCAAGAATACCATCATAGTAAAAATCAAAGTGTATCCATTTTAAAAGGAGAGAATTAGGTCTAACAACCAGAAGAGATAAAAAAGTAATTGGTACATTTTTGTTTACATAATTTACAAAGTAATTTCAATCATATCATTTGCTTTTAGGCTCACTTTCAAAGCTATGTGGTTTATTATTATTAAACTGGCATAGGTCTTGTGACCAGCTACTCTACTAGGAAAATGGTTTGTACTAATCCCGGATTTAAAATATAATAATAATAATACATTGTAACTGACATGGCTCAAGTAGTTGAACTTCTGCCTGACAATACAACCACCTGCATTCTACTCCAGGACCACACACACACACACACACACACACACACACACACACACACACACTAGTCAGTGCATCTGTAATCCTTATTACTTTGGAGCCATAGATGGAATGGATTGTGGATTGAGGAGAGACTGGATGAAAGTTACTGTGACTTCATTTCAATCAGTAAGCATGTAATACTGTACTTACCTATTGTCCTCACTACATGGGAAATTCCAAAACCTTTCTAAAACAACAACAACAAAAAACAATGGCTATAAATGTGGTTTAAGTGGAGGTTACCTCCTTGGCAAATAGGAGGCTCAGAGTTCAAGTCCCCAAACCACATATCTAAATAAACGAACATATCAACAAATATAAACCTATAGTGGCTTCTGACTTGTTTCCCAACTAATAATTAATTACTGATTTTGCTAATTTCATACCAAACATGCTATGAGAGTTATATGTGAATCCATCACTTGTGAGCACATTATCAGCAAACCTGAAATCTCTACTTTGCCAAAAGTCATTGAAGTAGAAAGTTTATGATATATGTGACTTACCCAGGGAGTGGCCACCGTGAAGACTTCTAATATTTTCTAATGAGTAAAGTCAGATATATAGTCATGCAATGATGCTTTTGAGGGAACTCAAATATACTTCTCACTGATCTTTTCCCATGTTAACAGATTTTTTTGCATTTTATTAGCATATTTAGTCATACACAGTGTCTCACTGCAGATTTCCCATATATGCATACAAAGGGTCATATGATGCTCTTTCCCCAATCTTGAAAACAGTCCAAAAGATTTTATCATTGTTACATGCTTGAGTATAACATACTTGGACCACATTTATCCCCTGCAGAGACTTTCCTTTCCCCCTCTATCCTTCTCTTGGTACTTCTACTACAGAAACTATTTTACATAGGCTTTCACTCTAGAATAGCAAATATTTAATCCACTTTAGAAATTTCCAAGTATAAGTAAGTGTTAATAGGTATAAAAACTTCCCCTTGCTCAGTCTAACAGTTTCTGTAATTCTCTTTTCATTTTCGAAGTACTTCTCAACAATACAAATGTAGAAATATTGCATAGACACAATCAACTTCCCTCCGAGAAGTCACAGGGATGTTTAATAATGCAGTAACATTCTGTGGAAACAATTAGAAAAAACAAGTGTTTAGTTAAGAGACACGTTTCTCTTTTATATCCAGGACATGCTTTACCATTCTCATTATACAAAAATAGTAAGAAAAATAAATTTTCAGCGTTTTTGTGTTTGGGTTGCTTGCTTTATTTCCTTTACTTTTTTTTGGTCACTCTTTCCATTGTAATTTATAGCAAGCTGTTGTGGGACTCTTTCAGTGAAGACCTTTGCTTCCAGGCAGGTGAAGATATGAAAGCACAGTCATATTCAAATCGCCTATAGTTAGTTCTACAAACAAAAATATAGTTGACATTGTGATTCTGGCAAGAGAACGTGGTATCTATTTTAAGTAAAGGTCAACATCAATTGTAATCAGCTTCATACTTCCAGCCCTAAGCTCTGGATCCTGTAAACTTTGTACATAAAATAAGTCACTTGGATCTCATTTGAAGCTGTTTTCTTTTAAAATGCTTCCAGAGGCAGCTCCACTCTCAGTGTAATCATTTCATTTGATAGTGATTAATTTAAACTAAGAATTTGTCAATAACACATTGAAGAATAGTTACAACAGCTTGGCATCAGTGGCTCACACTTGTAATCCTAGCTACTCAGGAGGCTGAGATCTGAGGATCACAGTTCAAAGCCAGCCCAGGCAGGAAAGTGAAACTCTTACCTCCAATTAACCACCAGAAAACCAGAGGTGGCTCTGTGGCTCAATTGGTAGAGCTGAAGAGCTCAGGGATAGTGCCCAGGCCCAGAGTTCAAGACCCACAACCAACAAAAAAATTTACAATATAAAACCACACATATTAAATGTGTACAGTGTAATGTGTTTCTGTGTTTCAACATATAAAAATATTCATGATAATAACATCACAAGCCAGGAAATAGACATATCCAAAACCCCTCAAAATTTTTCTGTTCCTCTTATTTTTCTCTTTTATTGTTGTGATAACAACACTTAAAATAAAATCTGATGTATATCCATTTTGAACTACAGAACATTGAATTGTTAGCTGTCAGCAATAGACATAGCAGATCTCTTAAACATATTATAGAACTCTTGAGAGTTTCTAGAATTTACTTTTCTAGTATAATTGGAAATTTACACTCATTGCAAAATTCTCTCATTTTTTCCATACCCCAGAGTCCAAAAACCACTATTACTCTTTTATTTTTATTTTTATTTTTTGTCGGTCGGGGGGCTTGAACTCTGGGCCTGGGCACTGTCCCTCAGCTCTTCAGCTCAAGGCGAGCACTCTACCACTTGAACCACAGCACCACATCCGATTTTCTAATGGTTTATTGGAGATAAGAGTCTCCTGGAGTTTTCTGACCAGGCTGGCTTTGAAACATGATTCTCAGATCTCAGCCTACCGAGTAGGTAGGATTACATGGATGAGCTACAAGTGCCTGGCTTTATTACTACTATTGTGTGAATGTTATGAATGGTTAAAAATGATGGAATCATTTAGTGTATGCTTTATTTCACTTAACATAATATATTCCAGGCTCATTCACTACCAAAATTAGCAAGATCATGTTAAAGCCAACAATAAAGAACATATAAACAATGGAGAATATTCGGTACCATATCTCCTATGTTAAATAACATCACAAGGATTATGGTATTGTAGGTGCCTCTCTGAGACGCTGATTTTATTTTGAGGTATATTCTAAACTAGTTATTGGATAAGATAATTATCATAATTTTACATTTTTATTTATACAGCATACTGACAGTTTGTAGGATTCCAGTTATTCAATGTTCTCAACATTTACCTACATTTTATATAATAGCCATTGGAAGAAGAGCAAAATAATATTTCACTGTTAATTTGATTTTTATTTTCTCAGTGATATAATGAATCTTTGCAAGTATTCATTAGCAATACAGATCATTTTCTTCAAGAAGTATCTGTGCAAAACTTGATGTTGGGGAAGGGAAAAAACAAATTGTTTAAATAGGGATTGCAACAATGAGATGTACAAGACATTATGTCAAAAAACGAACTTTACAACTTTGGCACAGTGGGGAGGGGAAGATGGGAAGGGATGGGAAGGGGAAACAAAGGAGGAGGCAACAATGCTTGATAAGAAATGTACTCATTACCTTGCTCGTGTAATTGTAACCCCTCTGTATGATATTTTCACAATTAAAATATATATATATATATATATATAAACCTTAACCCAGATTTTTTTGGATGCTTCCCTTTTTCCCTTGTAAATGACTATATAGATAGATAGCCAGATAGATAGATAAATATCTAAATATATCTGTCTCTATATAGAGACAGAATTTGTAAGTATTCTGTTGATACTTTATATTGACTTTTCATTCTCTTGACTATCTCCTGTACAATGCAGAAGTCTTTGTGGTTTCATATGATTTCATTTTAATCCTTTCCTTTGTTATTCAGCTTTTGGCGACCTGTCCAAGAAATTATCACTAAGGCTATATTAAGAAGCTTCCCTTTATGTTTATTTCCTAGAATTTCGTAGATTCTGATTTTACATTTAGGTCTTTTATACAGCATGCAATTATTTTTGTATGCATTTCTATAAGGTTGGAATCACATCTGTAGCTCATTGGACAGTATGAGCATTTAAATAGCATTAAGTGATTTCATTTATGACTATGAATATCTTTTCATTTATTTCTGTTTAATTTTACTTAATGTTTTATAACTTTCAATGTATATAATCTCAAATATATTTTGTAAAGTTTACCAAATCAAATTTTTAGCATATCATTGATAGCTCTAAATGTCAAAAATATAAAAAGAAAAACCAATCAAGAATAATATATTTGATGAATCATATCAAAAATGTAATCATGACAGATTGTAGACTATCTTTTCACTTACTAAGAATGGATGATACATTTATCTGTAAATTATATAAGAAGTACATTTGTAAACATAGCCTTTCCAGGAAGAGAACATAAATTGCTACCCAGTATTTGTCAAAACAAGTTGCCCCTGCAATCTAGCCACACCAAACTACATATGTTTCTTAAATACCTTTCCAGCTCTTTCTGAGCTTTCTGCCTAGAATCATATCCCTCCATTCCTGCCTAACACACAGACACAGACATACAGAAACACACACACACACAAATCTGCTCTGTAAATAGTGATTCCTGCTTAACACAACCTTACTAGATTAGTAAATAGCTAATAAGTGAACAGTAAATGAACAAAGAATGTACAGGAAAAGTAATCAATATTCAGTAAAACACTATGAGTAGGAATGATAATATTTTGTTCTCCTAAAGAAACAACTTGAGGATTTCAAAGCATTCAAAATTCAAGTACTAACACACACACACACACACACACACACACACACACATGCACACACACACACACACACGTGTTTTCAGTTATCACCACTTTGTGAGGAATTGGAAAACTAAAAATACCTGAGGATAAAATAACAGTAAGGAATGAAATAATCGTATTAAGTAAAAATTGCAGTGTTTTAATTTTTCAAGAAACCTAAAGTGTGTGTGTGTGTACTTGTCTCTATACATATTTGTAAAAGACAACAATAAATGCAACCATATAGAATCTGGAACTATGAGTGTAAAAACTCCACAAAGAATGAATTTCTAACAATGATAAGATTATGTAAAATTTTCCTGACAGAGTAAAAGGACTTTTGCAGTTTGAGGTGTTACAGAGCAAAAAAAAAAAAAAAATTAGCCATTCAAATAACTATAACTATTACTACTTTTCTCTTAATATTATGTAACATTTCTTTCATTAAATGTATCTTAAATTAGAAATAATAACTTATCAGGTACTTAAAGTTAGTTTTTATGCCCTAATATTACTTTTTCTAGAATTTGAATTACATTTATAGTATTATTATTTTGAATAATTTTGCTACTCATAGGTTTGAATCTATCTTTATCAGCCCAAGGTAAGTCACTAAGTTCTTTCTATGTAGGTGAATTTAGGTTTTAGAACTATATTCTTTAATCAATGTCTTGTATTTTCTATATATATTAATATATAAATATGGATACAAGGGTTGTCTATATAGTTATATATACATATATGCATCATTGTACATATATATCTATGTATCTAGATACAGGTATCTGTATACAGATACAGATTTGTATATGGATCTGTATATCTGTATAGCTGTATACAGATACAGATACATCTGTTTATAGATACATAGATATCTATATATAGATAGCTGTATATAGATACATAGATATCTATGTACATATATGGATCTATATACAGATATATACTAAAAATCAGAAAAAAACTCTGCTTGTTTATACTTCTTGGCCATCATTTATGAAGAGATATCCCTAGTATATTTTTATAATTATTCTATGCCTCACTGTATAGTTTTCTTGATTTCTAATTAAATTATATTTCTCACTTATGTCCTCCTATTTTTTTTGTTTGTTTATGTGGTGCTGAGGAATTGAACCAAGATCCTTATGCATGCTAGGCAAGCACTCTACCACTGAGCCACACCCCCAGCCCCTCTTCCTCAATATTTTTATGTCTCAATTTGTTTTAAAACATGTTAATTTATGATCCAGATTAATTTATGATCATTTTTAATACCCTCATGTTAATCTTCATACAAGTACATTTTTATACTACAGTTTTGGTGAGAAAATTTGTTGTTGGTTTAACTTCTTGAGATCCATTGTAAATGTCCTTATTCATTTGTAGAACCTAGATCTAAAATAATAATCATACTAATAATATTTTTTAAAAAATCAAAGTGGAAAAGGAACTCTGGGGGAAAATTGGGAGATGGATAAAGAAACAATCCAAGGGCTGAAGAGGACCAAAGTATATTATATAAAATATTGTTTGTATGTTGTATAGTGTACTTCCATATATATTTACATATATGGAAATATAATATATGTTGATTATAAATACATGTGCAGCATAATAAAACAGACCAAACACTTTTAAAGTGGGATGGGGAGGAACAAGAAATTTACATATTTAATATAGAAATATAGAAAGGAAGGGAAAACCATATTCGATGCACACTGTATGCTTATATTGAATTATCTTAGACACCTCTTGGATTCTTAACATATGCTAATTCAAGAAAATAATATACCAACTCAAGTTTTTAAAATTATTGTCAAAAATAGAAAATCCACACTTGAGACATTAAGCACAAGGTATATTGGAGTTCACCAGCCATACATTTCCATAACATGTCCTCCTTCTCTCATCTTGGGCCCTTTCATCCTTCTTCCAAGTAGTGCCAGGCTAACATGCTTCATCCATCTTCCTTTACAGTGTAACAGTGTATGGTGATATTATATTATATATGAGTATGTATATAACTACATGTATATATATACACTCATATATACTCATATGTACATAGAGAGAGAGAGACAGTTGTGAGGCATAGAGATAGCCACATAGTTATCTAGAAAGATAGCTATCTACATAGACAGGGAGGGATGAAGGAAAGATAATAAAAACAGCCCCCAGCCACCATTGGCTCATGCCTGTAATCCTAGCTAGTCAAGAAGCTGAGATCTAAGGATTGAGGTTCAAAGCCAGCCTGGGCAGGAAAGTCTGTAAGACTCTTATCTCCAATAAACTACTAGAAAACCACAAGTGGTGCTGTGGCTCAAGGGGTAGAGCACTCACCTTATGCTGAAGAGCTGACGAATAGTGCCCAAGCTCAGACTTCAAGCTCCATGACCGACAAAAAAAAAAAAAAAAAGCCAACATGAAGCACTGGTTGATCTAGATAACTTCATTTTCTATTTTGTATGATATTTTTTTAAATTTTGGATAAATATGAAACCAAAATTTTAAACAGTGATAGTAACTGTTTACAATGCTATTGCTATATTTGGAAAAGAATAGAAAGAATGGATTTAAGTTAAATTTACTATATTTATTTCATATTCTTTAATAAAGCAGTAAGTAAGTCTACTTCAATTAGGGCAAACCCTGTGCTAGTATGAATTTGTTTCCCAGAAAGCTGATCACTCAAAAGTAACATCAATATAATATCTTTAATGATATTATCAATTACAAGTTTCACAAATGTTAGTGTTAGTTAAAAATGAATTCCTTTCTTGAAATGTGAGGCACCATGCCACTTTTGCACAAAAAATAAAAGAAAGAATTCTGTAAATGCTAATTTAGACAAGTGAAGCATGTCAATTTAGTTTAAAACAATGGTAATTCCTCAGCTTCGAAATTGTTAACATTCATGGACTCTGCTTCCTGTGGTTTTTCACTCAACAATCTCCCAATATATTTCTCAAAAGAGACATTTATCTGAGGAAATTGTTCTCGTAATTAATCATAAATTATACTTGCTCCTCTAGATGCAGTGATCTGTAAAAATTTAATTATGAAATGAATAGTGCCAACTCTCAATTCTAATTCAGTCTTCTTTGATTCATTTCTATTGTATTTATTTAAATAAATGTCTTGGTGATAAAATGGAAATAGGCCACAGTGAGTGCCTCAAAAGTTTTAACACTCTCTCACTCAGATGAAAGTTGTTTAGAATAGATAATACCATTTTGTTATTTAGTTGCATGTAATTAAAACTAGTTTAGCAGCTTCTCAATGTGGGAAATAGATTGTTATTCTGTACTAGGTAACATTTCTCAGTTGACTAGTATTTTTAAAACCCACTGCTGTGTCTCATGCTTCATTTATTTGCTGATAAACACCTAGATGAGCCCCAGTTAAAATTTTGGTAAACATCTAGTGAACTAACATCTAAGAATACAAGGTGAACTCATTAATCCTCATATAATAATAGTTATTTTAGTATTTATCACAAAATCCATCAGTGTTGGGAATCATGATGAACTCAGAGATATTGTGGAACATAAAGACTTATCTCTAGGCTGGGTGCTTGTGGCTTAAGCTTGTAATTTTAGCTATTCAGGAAGTTGAGATCTGAGGATCAAAGTTCGAAGCCAGCCCAGTCAGGAAAGTCAATGAGACTCTTATCTCCAATTAATCAAAGAAAAACTCAGAAATGGTTCTGTGACTCAAGTAGCAAAAGAACTCAGGGACAGCCCCTCAGGCAGAGTTCAGGCTTTCTCTGGACTTTATTTTCTTATTTTAATTTAGTTATTTACTGGGGCAAGTCCTCAGGCTTGAACTCAAGGCCTGGATATGTCCCTGAGACTCTTTTTCTCAAAGCTAGTGTTGTATTCCTTGAGCACAGAACCACTTCCAGCATTTTCTGAGAAGTTTCTTGGAGACTGGAGTCTCATTGACCATTATCCGGTCTGGCTTTGAACCACAAGCCTCAGATTTCAGCCTCCTAAGTAGGTAGAACTAAAAGTATGTGCCACCAGCCCCTGGTTTCAGCTACACTTTATATATTCACTAACAATACACCCAGTTCTGGTTATTCCATCTCCTTTTAACATTTCAGGTTATTTGTTCAAAGTTCACTTGATGGGGGAAGTGTAGGGTGTAGAAGTGTACATTTTCATTTGTCTGTCTTAAGGGCTATGAAGTTTTATTAAAATGCTACATGTGATAAAAATAGGGTATCATAGTTGTAAACACATATATGGGGAGTTGGTGTGTTTCCTATTGCAATTACAGAATATCTGAGGCTGGGTCATTCAAACACAAAAAAGATTGATTTTGGTTTCTGTTTCTGAGGGCTGGGAGGTTCACCCCTTGGCAACACTAGCTGGTGAGGGACTTGTAATGCCTCACAACAAGGAAGATAAAGAGCAGAAGACAGAATAGATACATGCAGAAGAAAGTAGTGATCAAAGTTCTGACCTGTAGATGATGATCTTCTTTAAAACAATGAGATCTTGCAGAAAAAGAGAGAAAGATAGTCTCATGAGACATTAGTTTCTTGTTAAAGGCACTATATCCCTACACTATGACCAAAGATGAACAAAACTCCACATTGTCTGCAGAGACACAGCACAGCCAAAGAACAGCATAAGTTAGGTAAGGAGTTATGAGACTGTTCAAGAGAAGAAATAGGACTGGGCATGGAGCTCAGTGGTACAGCTTCTACCTAGTACACATGAGGCATTGGATTAAATCCTAGGGCTAACAAAAAGAAAAATGCTGAGCCGGACGCTGGTGGCTCACGCCTGTAATCCTAGCTACTCAAGAGGCTGAGATCTGAGGATCGTGGTTTAAAGCCAGCCGGGGCAGGAGAGACCTTGAGATTCCTATCTCCAATAAACCACCAGAAAACCGGAAGTGGAACTGTAGCTCAAGTGGTAGAATGCTCACCTTGAGCTGAAGAGCTGAGGGACAGTGCCCAGGCCCGGAGTTCAAGCCCCACGACCGACCAAAAAAAAAATGCTGAGCCCCCAAAGAGAATAAATTTGAGACATAAGAATATATAAAAGGTGAATATTGTGTTCTAAGAATTAAATGGCAGTCGAAGGGCTAAGAGATAAAATACAGGGGAAAGAGGACCAAGAGATGAAAGAAGAAAAACACACAGAGACAGCAGTTTTAAAATGTATTGTCATTTGCACTTTAGCTTAAGAGCAACAAGAAGCCATTAAACATTAAGCCAAGAATGACACTGGCAGACTTGTGTTTTCAGAGAAGCTAGAGCAGAGGCTAAAAGGAGTCAGAGACAACTACATTAATCCAAGCAGGAAGAGTACTGGCCTTCTGCAGCACAGTGGTATTCATGACAGAGATGGACACAGCAGGGCTACAATAGTTCAGAGGAAGATGTAACAGTTATTCATTGTCAGACTAATAAGGAAATAAAAAATATAGAAATGATTATGTTATCTCAAACTTCTCTTAATAAGGATGTGATATATGCAAATATAAATATATATAAAATATATACAAATATATATAATTATATATACATATATTATATATGTTATCTATACATATATATTGTAACATAAATACAACAGTATAAAAACCAATTTTCACAAGTTTGGCCAAAGACACCTTTACTATGTAGCTAACATCTTGTTGCCAAGCAACAAACAGTGACTCAAGCCTGTAATCCTACCTATACAGGAGGCTGAAATCTGAGGATCAAGATTTGAAGGCAGCCTCATAACACTCTTATCTCCAGTTAATCACCAGAAAATGGGAAGCAGTGCTGTGGCTCAAAGTGATAGAGCTCTAGTTTTGAGCTAAAAAGATGAGGCACAGTACCTGTCCCTAAGTTCAAGGCCCATGATGGACAAAAAATAATGCATTAAATAAATCAGTTAATTAATTCATGTGTATATATTACTTAGCCTAATACTAACTGGCTAGTATGGTAACATGTTGTAATTCTGCTTGTAATGCATTGATATATAACTAAACTATTGGATATATAAAGTTTTAGTAGAAATATAAGATTGTAAAAGATGGATATCTACTCTATCATAGATATGGGTTTAAAAATAAGTCAGTTATCCAACCTCATTCTTCAAGGAAATAGAAGAGGCAATCCAAAAATTCATATGGAACAATAAAAGACTCCGAATAGCAAAAATGCTCCTCAACGGAAAGAACACTGCTGGAGGAATATCAATACTAAATTTCAAA
>NW_012267219.1:20995552-21003743 GCF_000151885.1 Dipodomys ordii | reverse complement strand
AAGGGATGTGAAGGGTAACCAAAAGGAGGAGGCTGCAATGCTTGGTAAGAAATGTACGCATTATCCTGCCCATGTAATTGTAACCCCTCTGTACAGTATCTTCACAAATAAAATTAAAAAAATAAATAAATAAATAAGTCAGTTATAAAAGATAAGCAAAAATGTACTCAAATAACTATAAAAATATAAATTTATATCTTTGAACATGAAGTTAAACAATACACCTGTATTTGAATTGAAAGTTACTACTTATGTTTGCCAATATAAATCAAGCTGCACCAGACATAAAGCAAAAGTTGCAGGCTCTGGACAGACTTGGTGAGAAGTCTATTAGGGATCTAGTAGCCATGGCGGAAAAGGTTTGCACTAAGAGAGAGACAGAGGAGCAAAAATAGGAAAGGACAGAGAACGTGAAATTGAGCGTGAAAAGACAGACCGGGCCAAGGAAAAGAGGCCAGACTTGTTGGACTTGCCACTATCACTTGCCAAGCATACCTGGTTCACAGACGGCAGCAGTTTCATTGGAGAGGGAAAACAGTATGCAGGCGCAGCAGTCACCACAGATAGTGAGATAGTGTGGGCAGAAGCACTCTCCCAGGGAACATCTGCACAAAGAGTAGAACTAGTGGCACTAACAAAAGCCCTACAAGTGGGAAAAGGGAATAGACTAAACATGTATACGGACAGTCGGTAAGCTTTTTCCACTGTGCATGTCCATGGAGTCATTTACCAAGAGAGGGGGCTGCTAACAGCTGAGGGAATTTTAAGCCTCATCTGGGCCATATGGGAACCAGCAAATATTGCCATTATGCACTGCCCTGGCCATCAAAAGGGAACTGATTCAATAACCAAAGGAAATAACTTGGCCAATCAAGCAGCTAAGGAGGCGGCCCTCCAGCCCAGCGCGGAAGTACTGACTCTAGTAGACCCAGGGCCACGAGCTTTGCCTCCTGAGCCTCAGTACACCCAAGAAGACTTGGAGTGGATAAAGAAAATTCCCATGCCTATAAACCCCCGGGCAGAGAAGAAAATAAAGACTGGTGTAAAACTGGTAAGGAGAAACATCTTGCCACAAAGATTGGGCAAGGGGATTCTTAAGAGAATCCATTGGGTCTCTCACATGGGAACTCGAAGAATGCAGGACTTGCTCTGACACTCAGAAATAAAAATTAGGCAAGGAAATCAACTCAGTGAGGACATTGTTAAAAATTGTAAAGCCTGTCAGCTCACCAATGCCCCCAATCAACTGGTTACAAAAGGAGCTCACCTCCGTGGAGATAGGCCCGGTGTGTATTGGGAAGTAGACTTCACAGAAATTAAAACTGGAAAATTTGGATATAAATATTTGCTAGTTTTTGCAGACACCTTTTCAGGATGGGTTGAAGCCTACCCAACAAAGCATGAGACTGTGAACGTCGTGGCTAAGAAGATCCTGGAAGAAATCCTACCCAGGTATGGCTTCCCATTCACAAACAGGTCGGACAATGGACCGGCATTCGTTTGAAAAGTAAGTCAGAGAATAGCTGTGGCACTGGGGACGGATTGGAAACTGCACTGTGCTTATAGACCCCAGAGTTCAGGGCAGGTAGAAAGAATGAATTGGACTCTAAAAGAGACCTTAACTAAATTGGCCTTGGAGACTGGTGCAGACTGGGTATAGCTCCTTCCTTTTGCCCTGTTTAGAGTAAGAAACTCACCTTATCAGCTTGGCTTTACTCCTTTTGAAATAATGTATGGACACCCTCCACCCATTATCCCTAGCCTTCAGACTGAATTGCTTGCTGATTCAGATGATAATGAATTTCTGTGTAAGCTTGACTATTTACAGCTGGTGCAAAAGAATATGTGGCCCCAACTTAGAGCATTATATGATTCTGCTTCTATTCCTATCCTCCCCCCATTTGTTTAAGCCAGGGGACTAGTTGTTTTTTTGAAGGCACAACTTGAGATCTCTGGAACCATGGTGAAAGGGACCTCACATGGTGCTACTGGCTACACCTACTGCCCTTAAGGTGGATGGCATTGCTCCCACGCCAGACCAGCTGACCCCTTTGCCCTGGACAACCGTGGGGAAACATGGGAAGTCTCCAAGCATCCTACCCAACCACTCCGCATACGCCTCAAGAAAAGAAAAATGAACTGATTTTTATTGGTATTGTTAATAGTATGGCTAAGTCAAAGAGGGACTACACCCGTTCAAGATCAAGAGCTGTTGGAGTTTAGTTTTGCGCTGGAGCCACAAGATTGTGTCTCAGGACCATAAGTCAATGGGGGGAAATGAAGGGTTAAAGTTTTGAGGCAGTGACCACTTGTTGCTTGTTTCTAGCAGAGCAACAGGTGGTGGTAATCCAAACACCTGGTTGGTTGTGTGCCTTTATAAACCCTGCAAATCTTTAATTTGGGGCTCTCCTCCTAGTCCTAGTTTAATCCGTCTCAATCTTGCTTGATCTGTCTTCATCCAGTTTGATCTGGCTTGGTCCAGCTCAAACCGGTCCAGAACCATTTTCACCCTTTCAATTCGGCTCAATCCAGTTTAATCCAGTGCAATCTGGCTTGATCTGGCTCGATTCTGTTTAATCTGTCTCAATCCGGTTTATTCCAGTGCAATCCGTTTCAATCCAACTCAATCTGGTTTAATCCAGTTCAATTCGGTTTACTCCATTTTAATCTGGCTCAATCCAGTTTAATCTGGCTCCATCAAGATTTAGCCAGCTCAGCCTGGCTCCATCTGGTTTTATCCATTTAATTCTAGCTCATTTAACAATATTCACTGTATAGTTATTTGTGTTAGAAAAGGGTAAAAGTAACTTGTACAAATACGTTATATCCATTACATACTAAAAAGAAAGAAAAGCAAAACATGTCAAGTAAATATTAAAGAAAAAGGAACAAAAAATACTTGCCTCAGCTCTACAAGGGTAAAGCTGATTAATGGAATGTACCATCAAGTCTGGTGTTAAGCTTCTTTTTAAAAAATGGATTCTCAAGTTTATGTTTCAGTAATAGAACACTCTGTTACACAAAGGTTCATATCTTGCTAAATTTTGGCTCTGGGAAATCACTAATGAAATGTATTGAAATACAAAAGAAATTATTTTCAATTTAAATCATTACTATATGGGTAAACTAAATAAATACAATTTAAAACAATAACAATATTATCCAAATTAGTGAGATTTTTAAAACAAAGCATTGGAATACTCTGAATGCTTACATACATGACACGTCATTTACAATGAAGAGATAAGCAAATTGAAAACTAAAATAAAATGGGAAAAATCACATCATTCAATCAAAACATTTTTTAAAACAAAATATCAACATCTCTTCTAAAAATGAATATGAGGTAATTGAGAATTGCATTTTTGAGTTAATGCTGACTCCTAGGAAATACTAAAATTTGCAACTATGTTTGAAATATTTTATTTCTACTTGTATTCATGTGACCTAATTTCATAAACCAATAGTAGTAAAATCCACATTAGAGATTTTAATATGAGCTAATTTACTTTTACTGAAATCTTCACCTTTCCTTTTATTAGGTATTAATAATTGTTTAATGCTTCTAAGGGTCTTGAAATAATGTCTCTAAAATTTATCTTTAGATAAAATATGTTCTCCTACGCAAAACATAGGAACAGGGAAAAAACCCTTAGACAATTCTAGTGCAGCAATCTGTGTGACCCAATGCCTACAGGTTTCGCTTAGGTTACTTCAAACTAGGTTCAGATAAAATCTGAGCTCATAGTCTCTAGCCAAGCCAAATAAAAAATCTGACATTTTCACAATATGCTTGAGCTGGATTGAGACGGATTAACTTTTCCTAGTATTAAACATGTTATAGTTCTCGATTGAACGTCAAAGCTGTATTATATACTTACTCCACTAATCAACTGTGAAGGTCCCTGATGCATTGTGGAAGAGAAAGGGAAGCCTTTTATCAAAAGCCAGTTCCTGCTTCCTGAATGCTGATACAGTTTCCAAAGTTTCTCTCCAGAGAAAGTAATTTGGTTAGTATCCATAGAATGGGAAAATGAAATTGTAATATACACATGTGCACAAACACACATGCTGTGTGCTCATACTTTTCATTTGCCTTAACGTATCATTTTCTTTGTAGACGTTTCTTTCCAAGATTTATTGTAACAAATGTGTGCTTGAAATGTGTTTTCAAATAAGTTTAAAAGCTCTTGAATGTTTGAGTATTCTCATTTTGACTTTTTCTTTGCAGAAGAATATATACCTTCTGTAGCTCCTGCAAGGTGTAAGATGAAGTGATTTTAATAACCAGATGTGCTGCTAGTTGAACCAGACCATGGATCCCAACTCACTCTAAATAGCACAACTCCATCCGGCTCTATCCGGCTCAATCCAGCTTCATCAGGCTCCATACAGCTCCATCTGGCTCATTCTGGCTCAATTCAGCACAATCCGACTCTGTCTGGTTCCATCCAGCTCATTCTGGCTGAATCCAGCTCAATCTGGCTCAGTCTGGCTGAATACAGCGCTATCTGGCTCATTCCAGCTCAAATCCAGGTTCCAGGGCTAGTCCTGTCCCACATGGTGATCATAATCCTTTGACCTCACCCTCGTCGTTATCGTCTTTGTCATCCTCTGTGATTCGTGGAGTCCAGGTTTCCATGTCCGTCCGTCCTTCTATCCAGCCCCATCTTCTTCCCCTTGCTCGTGATAGCCTCCTCCGTGTGAAGACAGAGACTGGGAGGCCAAAGCCTGAGACATGATGGCTGTTCCAGAGAAAATAAATAAATAAAAGTAAAACACATATTTTTGAAAAAAAGAGAAATTATCTAGAAAACAGAATCATGAGAATTGAAGTGAGAGGAGAGGAAAATCCATCTAGTATGCATTTATCTATCATCTGTTTGAAATAGCATATATATGCATATGTATATAATTATATTTATAGTTATACATGTATAGAAGCATATATCTATGTATACATGTTTCTATCTGGACATAGAAAAAGCCATTTATAAATTTTGACCTAGTTTGTTAAATCCACAAGGAGAAGACTATTTTGGGTTTAATTTCCAAGAAAATCCCTATGACAGAACCAACACTTGCTGTCAATGAAGAGCAGGTTCCTCACTACATCCACCTTCAGGAAATGTAAGGAGGAAATACAAGTAAAGATACATTCTTGGGCATAAGCAAATTACTCCTTGATGAGAGTTGGCATCAGATATTTTTAATGAGTTGGAAGACAGCCTACTTTGTTTCATCTGAAATCAAAAAGGAGTGCCCAGTTGATCACCAAGAACTACTCAGTTTCTTTTCTAAAATATGTTTGGCCTTCTTTTCTCTCTCTCTCTCTCTTTTGGATGCGTTTCCAAAAATCATTCATCATTTCATTGTAAAACTCAAATGAAAATAGTAACTTCTTCCAGTCCCCATTAACTGGAGTATCAGATTCATGGCTTTGTTGTTGGAATTTATATTCCCAATTTCACAAAAGTCTAAAGGAATTCACTTCTAGATTCAAACAGTGAGGTTTTAAAAAGTGTTTACTTTCTAAAGTGCACTATTCTTGAGTTTATTTTGCTTTTTAAAAAATCAATTAAGAGGAGCTGGAAAGGTGGATCAGTGGTAGAGCACTTGCCTTGCATGCATGAGGCCCTGGGTTCGATTCCTCATCATCACATAAGCAGAAAAACCCAGAAGTGGCTCTGTGGCTCAAGTGGTAGAGCACTAGCCTTGAGCTGAAGAGCTGAGGGACCGTGCCCAGGCCCAGAGTTCAGGCCCCACAACTGGTAAAATTTAAAAAAAAAAATCACTCAGGAACGTGGTGAAGATCCCACTTTAGAAAGTTCGAAGAAAAATAATCGATAATAAAATAAGTGGTCTTAATAATCAAGGAATAGTGCCTCTAGTCTGTACTTTGAATTACTTGAGAGAGAGAGATCAAGGGCACTTGGCCAGAGGCTTTCTGGGGGTAAAAATAAGCTTGAAATACTCCATCTCAAACAATGGCTGTTACTAGAAAGATAAATAAAAAGGATAAAAATGGTCACTCTGAAGTGAATATTTTCTCTATATAATCAATTGTTAGAAAGTTGAGGTTTACTTTCCCAATATATAAATATCCATATAATTTAGAAATGTTTATGAAAGCCTCCAATCATGTTGGAAACACTATTTAATATTCGGCTTTGTGTCCTGTGTTTGATACATAAAGTTTATGCTACTTCAGGAGATAATGGCACTCTAAAACAATATATCATACTTATCATTACATCTGTTTCATATATTATTCTCAGTTGTTGAAATTATATATTATACATGGTTAAAGGATTTAACGAATTTTCATTCAAGTTTTTTTGAGAAAATAAAATGTAAAAGAACTTCATAGAAGGAAATTTAATTTAATATAAAACTATAACTATGACATTTTATACAACTACTTAAAAGCACTTTAGTTTATTAATATATTTCTTAAAAGCAGAACACAGGAACTTCTTTTATTCATCAGGGATGTTCATCACCACAGGAAACATCTATTTTATGAAATAGTTGTCTATACATGTCATGTTGATAGTCCTAGGTCTAGACATAGTTGTAATCGATGTAATAGTATAATAGATGTAATAGTATATCTATGGAAAGATAATCCCCACTAAAGAAATTCCAGCTCACTATAGCATGATGTAAAGAAGAGTACAATACAAATGCAGAGCAGGTTTTCTATTCACATGGGAAAATACCATGAACTATCCACAGCAAAATTTCAAATTTAGCTGCTTAAAAACTCAAGTTCATCTTTGGTTAATAATTATTTCAAAAGTCTTCCAGCAAAAGCAATCCATTTAGCTTCTTTGGTACAATATTCCAAGGGAGCATTTTTCCAACGACTGACTTTGAAAAATTTACGCAAATAATCAAGACCTCAAAACTTTTGTAGGCTCAATCTACAAGTTTATTTTGCCCTTCTTTGCATTTATAAACACTGTTCTTTGGTCCACCTCTTTTTTTACTACCTGTAAACAAACAGAACAGCACTTTGAGGTTGCTCCTATGGAGTGATATGAAATTTGATAATTTTATATAACTGATCTTTATGACTTTTACATGAGGGATCCTTAAACATTTAAACATGGCTAACTTGTAAACATGGCTAACCATAGAATATTTCTTTTTAATCTATGGTCTCTGAATGAACATCACTAAAATATATCTGTTGTTGATTATGCAAAATATTCTGATTAACTAAATCTACTCCAAGTATTGCCATGAAATAAATAGACAAACATTCATTTAAAAAGCTTAAATATTAATTACTTAACTTGATCAGCTTACCATTTCAGGCTTATTTCATGATTTTGTGCATGGACATTGGGGAAATATGTTGATGTCCTGATTATTTCTCCCTTCCCTACCTAGAAGATAAGAGCTCTCTTTCTAGTCTGACTCAACTATTGTCTACATCACCTTCTCCAATTTTACTGGTCAGACTGAATTGCATGCTACTGCATGACTATTTATAGCATGCTATGACTACAACATATGTAGCAGCCTGACTTCCATTACTGATAGTGGTAAACTGCTGCCTGGTAGGAATGTACTTTGAATTAATTAATTCATATAGTAAGAGTACTAAATTCTCTAATAGGTTGAAAAGTATAGGTAGAATGAATATACAAAGTGTATATCACAACAATAAATGTTATAACATAGAGAGATGCATTATATTGTGTTATAAGGCACAGTTCACCAAAAAGGCATAATGACCTTAATTGTGTGTGTCCCTGACTTCATAACTTCAAAAGCCATAAAGATAAGATTATCCTATATGTATGCTAATTATTGCAGATAAGGGAAATCATGTGACCTACATTTCTTTTGTATATATGTCCATATAAGATGATGCTAAGTTAAATGAGCCCCAAGATATAGACACAGGAGGTCTGTCTTTGTTGTTATTGTTTTAAATCTACTATGTGATTTTTTTAATTTGTTGTTTCCTTTGTATGTTCTTCCCCCTATAGTATATCCCCTGTTTTAGTATCCTGAATCTTGATTTTTGTTTGTTTGTTTTCTTTTTTTATTATGAAAATACCGTACAGAGGGGTTCAATTACATGGGCAAGGTAATGAGTACATTTCTTATCAAGCATTGTTGCCTCCTTTGTTTCCCCTTCCTATCCCTTCCCATGCCCCACCCCCCCCTCCCCCCC
>NW_012267219.1:20914341-20995256 GCF_000151885.1 Dipodomys ordii | reverse complement strand
CCCCCGCCAAAGTTATAACGTTCTTTTTTCCACATAACGACTTACACATCTCATTGTTGCAATGGGTCCAACTGTATCCCTATGTAAATGATCTTGTACATACATTTGTCTAATTTGGGGAGGGAAAGGGAATAACAAAACACTGAAACAAGGACACAGGTTGACCATTGCAACAACAATACCCACAGGACAGGATATTGGAAATGAACTTTATAACTTGGGTCAGGGGTGAGGAGGAGTGTGCGGGGCTTAGAGACAGTATAGTGGGACAGCAACAAGGGAAGGATTAGCAATGATCGACAAGTAATGTACTCATTGCCTTACCCAGGTAACTGTAACCCCTCTGTACAGCATCTGTACAATAAAATAAAATTTAAAAAAAACAAGAAGAATAAACAAATAGACTAACAGGAAAAGTAAAAAATCTACCATCACAGGTGGAGATATCATTTTTATATTGATATTTAGAGTCCATGCTATGCAAGGAAAGAAGGAATCTCAGTCAGCTCAAGTACACACGGAATTGTACTAGGTACTCAGTAACATAAAAATAACCCTGATAAATGTAAATCCACTGAAATGGTGGAAGCATTCATTGTCTTCATTACTAAATTGTAAAACAATAATGAGAAAATGAAAGGAAATAACTCTCTAACATTTTAGAAATTGAAAAAAACACATTTCTCTATAACACACAAGTCAAAAAGACAAACTAAATTACAAAATATTTTGAATTGAATACAAATTAAAACAGAATACATGAAATATTCATAACATATAAAGCAGGAAGGTGAGGAGAGAATGGCAGTAGTGAAAAATCAATATGCATAATCCGCATTAAATTATCAACAGCGTAGATTGTATATATAAATAGATAACCTTAACACTATTTAAGAAACTAAGGAGGATAATTTTTGCATCCTTGGACTAGGCAAGCATTTCTTATGACATAAGCCACTGATGTTAAATGCTTCTTTAAGAAGTATTGCTAGAAAATACATTCATGAGCTATGCATAATGAAAAATTCATTTTTTTACTATTGTGAAAATACTGAACAGAGATGTTACAATTACATGGGCAAGATAATGAGTACATTTCTTATCAAGCATTGTAGCCTCCTCCTTTGTTTCCCCTTCCCATCCCTTCCCATCCTCCCCCCGGCCCCCCACCCAATCCTCCACCCCCTGCCCCACACACCAAATTTGTGAAGTTTGTTTTCAACATAACGACTTGTACATCTCATTATTGCAATGCGTTCACCTGTATCCCTATTTAAACGATTTGTTTTCCCCCTTCCCCTCCACAAATTATACCAACATCAAATACAGTGAAAGCAGGGTTATACCATGGGGGAGGGACATACAAAGCAACAAAGAAATCATCTTATAAATATGTTAGAAATTGCATGAAAGAAAAAAAATGTTTGAATACATATCTTAGGGTTCATTTCCCTATCATCAACTTATCTGACCTATTCTGCTTGACTCAGACATATACTAGTTATTGCAAATAAGGGAAACCATGGGACCTATGTTTCTTTGTGCTTGGCTTCTTCACTTAATATAATTTTTCCAAGTCTTTCCATAGCCTAACAAATGGGGCAGTGTCATTCTTTCTGATGGAGGCATAGAATTCCATTGTGTATATATACCACATTTTCTTGATCCATTCATCTACTGAGGGGCATCTAGGTTGGTTCCATATCTTAGCTATGGTAAATAAGGCTACAATAAACATAGTCATACTGGTAGTTTTAGTGTGGTTTGTGAACATTTGGGTAAATGGCCAAAAGTGGTATTGCTGGGTCATAGGGGAGCTCTATGTGGAGTCTTTTGAGGAACCTCCATACTGCTTTCCAAAGTGGTTGAACAAGTTTACACTCCCACCAACAATGCAGTAAGGTTCCCTCTGTCTACATTCCCTCCAGCATCTGTTGTTATTAGAGTTCTTGATTTTAACCTTTCTAACTGAGGTGAGGTGGTATTTCAATGTTGTTTTGATTTGCATTTCTTTTATGGCTAGGGAGTTTGAGCATTTTTTCATGTGTCTATTGGCCATCCTTCTTTCCTCTTCAGAGAACTTCTCAGGACCAATGGAATAGAATTGAAAACCCAGAAATAAACCTTTTAAAGCCCTATAGCCATCTAAACTTTGATAAGGGAGCTAAAAAAATAGAATGGAAGAAAATTAGCCTCTTCAGTAAATGGTGCTGGCAAAATTGGTTAACTACTTGTAGAAAACTAAAGCTAGGTCCTTATATTACATCCTGCACCAGAATCAACTCCAAATAGATCAAAGACCTCAGAGTCAAAGCAGACACTCTGAAAACATTACAGAATGGAATAGGAGAAACCCTAGGTCACCTTGGCACAGGCCAAAACTTTCTTAGTAGAGACCCAGAAACACAACAAATCAAAGAAAGTTTGGACAAATGGGATTACATGAAATTGCAGAGCTTCTGCATGGCAAAGGACATAGCTACCAAGATCAATAGAAAGCCCACAGATTGGGATAAGATCTTCACTAGCCATACAATGGACAAGGGTCTCATATCTAAAATGTACCTGGAACTCAAAAAATTACATCCCCCAACAACAAATCTTCAAAGAAACAACTGCCCAATAAATAAGTGGGCTAAAGACTTAAAGAGAAATCTCTCTGAAGAGGAAAGAAGGATGGCCAATAGACATATGAAGAAATGCTCAACCTCCCTAGCCATAAAAGAAAAATTCATTTTTTTATTTTATTATTTTTATATAATTATACAAAGTAGTTTCAGTTCAATATATCCATTTGATCAGTGTCACCCCTTCCATCATAACAGATACAGCAAATTTTCACACATACACAGACACACACACACACACACTCACACACACACAAGGTAAAGATTTTACTGTAACATTATATAAAGAACCCTTAATATTCAATTCAACTAAAACAATTCTATTTTAAAAGAGAAGCAACTGTGAAGAGGTTCTTCACTGAAGTTCTTGAAAGGAAGGGAGGTAAGAAGGAAGCTTCACATTGTTCTTTATCAAAGACATGCACATTAGCAATGCAGTGTGATACTATTTCATACTTGCTAGAATGACTAACACCTAAATAAGGCAAGTTAAAATAAAATAGAAAGGTAAAATTAGAAATACTAAATGTCAAATACATGAAGTGGGACAACACTAGTAACTGCTGTTGTGAATTTGAAATTTGTACAGCTGAAATGTATACAGTCATTTTGGAAAATGAACTAATAGTTTCCTATGATGCTCAACATTAATTAGCATATGACCTGTAGGTAACTCCAATCCTGGTATTAAATCAGAAGAAATTAACATTTATGTCCACACAACCCCACATAAAAATGTTTTCTTCTCTACCATCTTAAAGTAAAAATGTTTGAAGTATCAACTGCTAAATAAGCAAAGCATTGTGCCCTAGCCATATAAGGGGATTCTACTCAGAAAATATTGTCAGGAATCACCAAAAATTGCCACATTATTAATGGAAAAGTTTTCTAAGTATAAAAATCTGGAAATGTAAATAAGTCATAATGAAACAAAAATAGGGGAGACTAATTTTCATTTTCTGCATGAGGAAAATTTTTCTATTTCTTCATACTTTAGCTCTGTTGTAGAGAAAGAAATTCTTGCTAAAACTTTAGAAAAATAAATTGGTAGTTGCCAGTGTCTGGGATTTCTAGAGCAAGTGAATAAAAAAATGTATGCATAGAGCATTTCCTAAATGATGGAATCATTCTGTAATTTGAGTATATTAATAGCCTGATTACATTTTTCCACTGAGCAAAATTTATAGACCTATGTACTTTACAAATGAGCTTTATTGATGTATATATTTTTCATTATAAATGGTTTATATTTAGTTTTAGTTATCAAGTGTTTAAATATTTTAAATTAATAAAATATTTTCTGAATGTATCTAGAAATCTATCTTGTTGGTTTTCTTTTTCTTTAGAAGGATGATAAAGTCAGGAAAATGCATAGATTCTTGAAGAGCCACATGCTCTTTGCCTTACCCCTTATTAATGTTAGACAATTTTAGAAATAATTTAATTTATCAATAACTTGTCAGATTTTAGTATAAGGACAGTATCAGTAGATAAGAATGCAACAAAGCACTTTCATTATGACATTGACTTCGTAATTTAATGAATTGTGTTTCTCAGTAACAGTCATTCTTTTTCTTTCAACTAAGATGGTCTATTTGGAAGTCAGTACAAACAAGACATATTATAATAAAGGTCATTGGCTTGCAAACTCTATGCCCTTTTAGTCTTTTATACTTTTAAATGGAAAAAATTTACCATATGCTGAATCTTAAATATTTAGAATATTTTGCAGAACAGATTCTCATAGTTGCAACTATTTTAAAGCTGTTCAAAAATCAGTTCCCCACTGTCTCAAACAGATTAATGTAGCCTTGTTTTGATATATATATATATAATATATATATATATATCTATTAGCACACTGATGTCAAAATAAACTGTAAAGAATAACTAAAGTAAATTACTATGTTTAAAACCATAGCTTAAACCTTCAAAAGCTCCAGGTTTAACAAAATAGGTTTTATTTCAGATCTGAAAACATCAATTTATAGATAAAATTAGCAATATTGCCCAGAATAAGAAATAAAATATAGAAAAGTGATTTTATATGAGGTAAAAGTCTTTGAGTATCACTGGTTTAGGGAATTTCACCTCTAACACCAATATCCATGGTTTATACTTTGAATTTAATTAATTAGTTGGGGCCTGAGATTTGATAAAAGCTTTCAGTAATCTCATTTTTATTGGTGTCATGAGAGGTTGATGTTGCTCATTTCTTTGCTGGAGAATCAAGGACACATAAAAATATAGAGTGATAGATTTCAAAAGGACCCTGAAGTTTCAGATGGAAATTATGAATCTATAGAGTTCTGAGGACAAAGGTAATTATATATATATATGTGACATTTTGAAGTGGTCTTAGAGAAATTTTATATGGAATGAGGTTTGTTGTTTACATATTTAAACATCATCTATGAAACAAAATGAAAAAGATCTATTACTTAGTTGGAGAATATGCTACAAAACAGTGCTTACAAGTTGAGGTGAATTTGTAGCTAATTTCAAGTATGGATACAGAAGGACACAGACTCAATATCCCTTAGTAACTTTACAAATTTGGACAAATACTTTTTTACTCAGAGCTTATATTTCCTGATTTGTATATGACCGCATTTCTTTATTTTCTGGATAATGATTCATGCCTACCATTACAAATATGTTTATTTTCCAATTATCTCCTCCACACCAGTAATTTAGAGACCATGGAAACAGATCAAATGTACTTAGGAAGAAAATTTTCATATTCTTTGCCTTCTATTTTTTTAGGAAATGATACCATTTCAAAGAGTGACGCATCCCTTGTGAGGTTCCTGCTCATGCCTTTATAAGGAAACATCTCCCTTTACGCTGTCTTTTAGCACCATTCTCGTGTTTCTTTCTTTATTTTTTGAATTTTATTTTATTTTATTTATTATTACTTTTTATTGTGAAAATACTATACAAAGGGGTTACAATTACATGGGCAAGGTAATGAATAAATTTCTTATCAAGCATTGTTGCCTCCTCCTTTGTTTCCTCTTACCATCCCTTCCCATCTCCAATCCCCCCCACCTCCTTTTTCCCCCTTCCCCTCCCCGCGCCAAAGTTGTAAAGTTCTTTTTCTACATAATGTCTTGTACATCTCATTGTTGCAATGGGTCCACCTGTATCCTTATTTAAACAATTTGTTTTTTTCCTTCCCCTCCACAAATTATACCAACATCAAATACAGTGAAAACAGGGGTTATACCGTGGTGGGGGGCATACAAAGCAACAAAGAAATATCTTATAAATATGTTAGAAACAATTCCAAGAAAGAAAAAACATTTGAGTACTTATCTTGGGGTTCATTTCACCTAACATCAACTTATCTGACCGTTTCTGCTTTTCTCAGACGTATACTAGTTATTCCAAATATGGGATACCATGGGATCTATGTTTCTTTGGGCCTGGCTTACTTCACTTAATATAATTTTTTCCAAGTCTTTCCTTCTTGTATATGTTGCAAACACTCAAGTGAATTGATGTCTGGAAGACTCCCATCAACTAGAGATTTTCAAAACTTGAGTCTTGACTAAATCCAAGTCAGAACCAATACTAAGTACAAAACTGGAACAAGGATTTGTAATGTGTAGGATTGTATGAAGGTTATTCTATTTGAAGCTATTATTTCTGGAGCAAGAGGAGCTTGTATTCATTTCCTCATTTATGTCTCTAGGAGTGAAAGGCAGAATTACTATTACCCCCATTTCACAGATGGTACAATAGGTAGAAAATCTGTCAAAATCAACATCGTTAGTGAATCTAGCCAGTGGATTTGAAATATATCTGCTGTCATCTAGGTGAATCCATATAACATTTTCTCTCTCTTTCTCTGCCTGTTTCAATGTCTAATAGAATAAATGTCATGCAAATGTATGGTTTTCTTATGCTACCAAGAATCTAAGTGTCTACAAGAATAAAATTAATGAAACAGTGTTTTGACAAGTTTATATCATAATTATTCAACATCCATTACTAAACTTATAATTTGGCTTTGAAAAAATATTGGAAAAATACTGTCTGTCAATGAATAGATAGTTCCATATGCTTTGTTGGACCCACAAAATGAAAACACAACAGTATATATTATAACCGAAAAGAATTACTTAGCATAAAAATTTGACAATGTCAAGATCCTTTCAGAATTTTTCATACTTAGGTTATTTTTCCATTTTCATTGTGTTGACATTCACACTGATAGGGCTAAAAGTAGGAAGCTTTTTGAAACTATTTCAGTGATCAAGATCTGTCAAGCCAGGCGCCAGTGGCTCATGCCTGTAATCCTAGCTACTCGGGAAGCTGAGATCTAGGATCGCGGTTCAAAGTCAGTCCGGGCAGGAGAGTCTGTGAGACTCTTATCTCCAATAAGCCACTAGAAAACCAGAAGTGGTGCTGTGGCTCCAGCAGTAGAGCGCTCACCTTGAGCTGAAGAGCACCAGGACAGTGCTCAAGCCCAGAGTTCAAGCGCCACAATTAATGCCCCCCCCACCCCCTCCAAAAAACAAATCTGTTATCTTCAAAGTCACAGCCTCCTAAGGCTTTGGCTTTCTATTTCCTCCAAACTTCCTTCATAATTCCAGGTGCCTCTGTTCCTTGAAGCTTCTAACTCAGGTTTCTCTCCAAAATTCTTCAATTGCTTTCATACCACTTACTAGTGACATTTGTTGCTGTTGCTACTGATGATATCTCATCATGTTACTAGTTCCGCTCATTCTACCAAAGTGCTAAGAAAAGACTATTTAGGAGGTGTTTTATTGAGGCTATTGTTGCATTAAGGGACAGACACAGAAATGTGTTTTGGGACTAACTTTGCAAAGGGTGAGTTTAACAGACTGATTATCTAGGAAGAACCGTGCACCGTGAGTGTGACATAAACATGAATTGCAGCATGGCTTTAGATTACTCCAATCACTATGGGTTGGTTTTGTGTGTGTGTGTGTGTGTGTGTGTGTGTGTGTGTGTGTGTGTTACAGAAGAGAGGTTCCTTTCTCATCTTGAAGCAGAAGTAGTACAGCCTGAAATGCTGCCTTCCAAGCGTGGTTCAGGATGTCTGTCAGGAGTACTTAGGACTGGAGCAAGGCCTCCTTCAGCAGGTGTCATGGATTCACAGGTTGTGGCCTTTGCTTACTTTGAGGTGAAGGGTAACTGTTCTTGCAAATTGTCCTTACTGAAGCTTTCTTGAAGCCAGCTAAGCTTGTTTCCAGAGCATGGACTGCCCAGCTGACAGTTCCCGGCTCTAGGCTCTTTGATGTAATGGAAAGGTTATCTGCTACTATTCCGTGGATTCAGTGGTATTTTCCTAGAGACTTCATCTATTGACAGAATCAGACATTGTAGAGTACTTACAAAACTCAAGCAACTTCAACACAAACAAACATATTAAACAGCATTTAAAAGTGTTTACCAGTATTTATTAATGCTTGAGAGTGTTCAACTCCTATCTACAGTTGGCTCTCTTTGCTATGTCTCAGTTTCCTACTAATTTTAATTTCAAAGCTGTAACTTTCCTTCTAAGTACAATTTTAAATGCAACTCTCAAGGTGCAGCATTTCCACTACAATTCCACTCACAATATCTTCTAATTTTACATAAATTTATAAATTTTAGGCACATGGTGATTATTCAATTCACATTTTATTGAATATTTCTAAGAATCTCATTATAGTCTAGAAAATAAATGTGTATATTGTCAACCTTAAGAAAACCTTTAGCCAAAATAAACTTAGAAAACTTACATGAGGAAAGGTTCATGACCTGGTTAGCTCTTAGAACAGAAATAAAGTGAAATGCTGCTATGCAGAGTAGCAATGATAATTATAGGAAGAAAGTAGAAATAAAACACAAAGTAGCTGGGGAGATTATAGTTAGATCTTTCTTTGGATATGTTCTGCTTAGTTGGCTGCCTGTGATTAGCCAAGTTGCAGCTATTTGTAACAACAATTGTATAGGTATGTGTGTGATCCTAATATTAGGCTTTCTTTGATTGGACTTAGTAACTTACTAATTTCAATTGCACTTAAAGTAAAAAAAAAAAATCAAAGTACAGTTAGTTTGAGCACAAACTTAACATTTGCCATAGTAGATTATTATCATTTTCAAGTATGTTTTTTGCTGGTCTGAAATAAAATACTATTTTTCTGTTGTTGAGGAGAGATTTCCAAATCTATCCTATTTTAATCAAGTGAAAATATTTACTTATTAAATTATCTTTGTCTGGATGGGTAATACTTTGTATCTATGAAATCAATATCCTGTATTCACCTTTTATCCTAGTATTTATTTTTCATATTTTTATTCTCAAACTTCATGTGACTTTTAGTTGTACATATGGCTCTTTTAAAAATTTGCCATGGAATTTAGATTTTACTCATCCAGCAATCTTTATGTCTAATGATAAAACAGAGACTAATTTAAATCTGTCATTTTATGTTCATATTGACTTATCACATTTTTTTTCAGTTTTAACTTTCTTAGAGTACTATTACTTATCAATATAATTTCATTCTATGGATTCAAGACATAGCAGAGATAAAGTAGAGATTAGGATGGGGTAGATTAAAAGCGATAGTATACCAGATTTACAAGCTTGAGGCCCTCTGTTCAAACCTCAGCATGGCAAAAAAAAAAAAAAGAAGAAGAAGAAGAAGAAAGAAGGAAAGAAAGGAAGAAAGAAAGAAAAAAAAAGGAAGATAGGAAGAAAGAAAGGATGAATGAATGAAAAGGAAGGAAGGAAAGAAGGAAGAAAGAAAGAGAACAGAAAAAGAAAAAAAGAAAGAGAAGGGAAGAAAGAAGAAAAGCAAAAATTTAAATATTGTCTAACCGGATGAATAGAACAGTACTGAAAGACACAGACATATATTTTGTCTCATTTGTTTTTAATATAAAATGAATATATTTATATTATCCTTTGAAATTAAACTCCTGTGGTTCTAAGTGATAATTCTATAATGCATATATCAAACTAAAATGTATTTTACTGTGTTTATCTATCTGCTCAATTTCTCCCTGTTTTTCATCTATTTGTAGACAGCATAAATTTAATAACAAAAGCATTCAGAAAAGTAATGTATTTTATGATATACTTCTCAACACAAGATCGAGGGTTTCTATTCAAGGTGAAGTTGCTACTTGTAGGGTCCCCAAAATTATACAGATGTTTGCACAACATCCTGTTTTCACTGAGTAAATAAATTGCTCATGTAAATTTGAAACAAGAAGAAAGAGTAGAGTAGTGAAGAGATCAGATGAGAGAAGAGTCTTTGAGCTTGGTCGTTTCATTGGACCAATAGGGTTCACCTTTCTTATCATCACATAAAAACTTGAATATGATGAAGTTTTGATTAGTTATATGCTTATATACTAGTCTTTATATACTTAAGTAAGTAGTGGATACATTTGGACACTTGGCAGTCAGGTCCTTTTAACTTTTCCTCCTTCCTAGTTGTGCAATTTGACTATTTTCAGATTTCTCCAGAACAAGTTTCTCCTGGATTATTTACAGATGTGAATAGTAAAGCACTTAGGAAAAACTTAGGTTCTTCCTAGAGCAGACTGTATTATTAATTTTCATTCTCCTATTCCCATAGTTATTATTAGCATTATTCTTAACATTTGTCTAATTGGGACTGTTACAAATAGTTCTCTTCCCAGTATTAAAAAAGTTAGCTGGGCCTTGGTGGCTCACGCCTGTAATCCTAGCAACTCAGGAGGCTGAGATCTGAGGATCAAGGTTCAAAGCCAGCCTGGGCAGCAAGGTCTGTGAGACTCTTTTTTTTTCTGTATGAAACATTTCTTTTTTTTATTGTGAAAATACCGTACAGAGGGTTATAATTACATGGGCAAGATAATGAGTACATTTCTTATCAAGTATTGTTGCCTCCTCCTTTGTTTCCCCTTCCCAACCCTTCCCCCTCCCTGCCAAAGTTGGTTTTTTACATAACACCTTGTACATCTCATTGTTGCAGTGGGTCCACCTGTATCCCTATTTAAACAATTTGCTTTTTCCCTTCCCCTCCACAAAATATACCAACATCAAATACAGTGAAAACAGGGGTTACACCATGGGGGGATCTGTGAAAACTCTTATCTCCAATAAAACACCCAGAAAACTGGAAGTGGCACTGTGAATCAAATGATAGAGCGTTCTCCCTGAGCTGAAGAGCTGAGGGACAGTGTCCAGGCCCAGAGTTCAGCCCCATGTCAAAAAAAAAGGAGTATTAATATATTATATAGAATACTATTCTATCAAAATTTGGGATCCTTAGTCACTCATATTATGATCATGACCATTAAGATGTTCAGAAATTTAAACAGTGTTGGAATTTTCCAAAAAGTAATCAGTGGTAAGATAGAAGAGGCAAATTTATTGTAAAAAAGTAAACCAAGCAGAAAATTAAATATAAAATTATTTGAGGCCAAAGCATATATCATTTTCTTCAGATATGTTGCTCTTGTTATTTCTGAGTTTGAATATAGTATGATATTTGTTATTTTGTGGGTTTTGTGAGGTTTTGGGTGTTTTTGTGTTTGTTTTTGTTTTGGCTATGTCAATTCAGATCTGAAGGTCATCTTAGAAATTAAAAGCAAGAGTTGTCCAAAGTGAAGGCAACTGGAAAGCACAGCATTTTACTTTCAGAAATTAATGTTGTAATTCTTTGACCTTTAGCCATTTAAGCATGAGATGAGGAATCGTTTGCTTCTGACATAAGCAAGTGAAAACCAAAAAAAATAAAAGACAAGAGTGATGATTTAAATTAGTGACTGAATAATTGCTAAAGTACTGGAGGAAGAAAAATAAGAAAATGAGCATAAAGGAAAGGAAATAAAAGGTCAGAAAGAGAAAGAGAAAAAAGAAGAAGGAAGGAGAAAGTGAAGGAAGGAAAATAGAGGCCCTTTGGCTTATTTTTCTTTTTGAACAAATGATGTCAAAAAAGGGAAAAAATGTTTTGTAAGGCCTTTAATGTAAACATGGACAGCTGCTTAAGACATTGAAACATGTGTAAGTTTTAAAGATATATAATGGGAAAAAAGCTATGCTGAAATGTCAATTTTATAGTTCTGGAAGAGGTCCTAAGATTTAGAAGTGAAAAGTAAGTTAACTCCTTGCTTATTTGAACATTACACTGTCAGCATGGAAGTTAGCTTTAAGACTTATGAGGGTCTGAATACATAGTGCTAAATGAAGTTTAAAGACACATTAACCTGCCTAAGATGTAAACCAGAGCTATTCCTCTGCTTTGCAGTGAGCGTTAAAGCACTGATGCCATGGTAGCCATGAGGAGGTGGACAATGATGCTGACCAGTATTACTTTTCTTCTTGTGCTTTATGATAATGCTAGCTATTTTCAGTATTCAGTCAGTAACCCTTAAAATATTTTGTAATAGTAATGCAGAAGATAAATTTAAATGGAATGACCAATAACCAAGTTTCCTTTGCTTCAGAGCTTAAAGATTTAAAATAGAATATATTTATAAACACACCTACATTTTAATAGTAAACATTTTTTCACGAATTGCTCATTTTACAATCAAATATCTTTGGAATATGTAGCACAAATAAATTTGTTTACCAAATTAAACAAAATAAAATTAAATTAAATATTTTAGGTAATGTATGCACTCATTCACCTCATAGTTAAAATATGTTTCTATCATTCAATAGTGTGAACTATTGAATATATATTAAAAATATTTATATATACATATGCATACATATATAGGTCGGTTGTAGGGTTTGAACTCTGGGCTTAGGCCCTGTCCCTCAGCTCTTCAGCTCAAGGCTAGCACTCTACAACTTGAGCCACAGCACCACTCTGGTTTTCTGGTAGTTTATTGGACATAAGAGTCTCATGGACTTTCCTGTCCTGTCTGGCTTTACACCCTGATCCTCAGATCTCAACCTCCTAAGTAGCTAGGATTACAGGTATGAGCCACCAATGTCTGGCTTACCAAGTATATTTTTAAAATGCTTCACCATGATATTAATCGATTGTTTTACAATAACATAACTTTGATTGTGCTCAATGTAGATAAAATGAAATCCAAATCATATAAATTGAATTTAGCAATCAAATAAGTCTACTCTTTTCTGGCTGAAAAACAATCCTTGCTATGAAAACATTTTTCTTTCTTTTTTTAAAATTATTTTTCATTTTATTCAGCTGCAAGTTTTATATGCAAGTTAAATCCAAAATGTGTTGGGTCAATAAGTGTTCTAAATTGCAAAAATATATACTCCTGAGACAGTGCAAAAGATCCAATTTGAAGTTAATAAAGATGTACACAACTTCCGATAAATTCTTTTTTTTAGCATTTTAACAAATTCAGACTAGAATTTTGCATAGGTCAGATTAAACTTCAAATGTTGAAACACTGATACAATAACTCATTTTTAAAAGGTTATAATATATAGTAGGATTTGTGCTGTTAAGTGTATCAGATGGAGGTAATTATTTTGTGTGTCAACTGATTCAGTCACCTGCATAATTATTGTAAATTCACACACATACGAACTGTTGGGTTTTAAATGTAGAGTTAAGGCAATCGTATATTGTTCATAATGGATGTTTTTAACAAAAAGCATGATAAATGTCAAAAGTAAGGCATGTGAGGTCATAATTTTCTTTTTTTTTAATTTAATTTTATTTTTTTTGTGAACATACTGTACAGAGGGTTTACAATTACATGGGAAGGATAATGCGTACATTTCTTATCAAGCATTGCAGCCTCCTCGTTTGTTTACCCTTCACATCCCTTCCCAGCCTCCCCTCCCACCCCGCCCCGAGGTCATAATTTTCTTAAACCTACTGGCAACAACCACAATGAGCTTTAGTTTTAAGACTTAATTCAACCTAAAAAAAGTATTTACAAATGCACATTTTTTACTCAAAAGCATATAAATCTAAATATTGTACAAGAATAAAACATGGAAAACATTTTTCTTTCTAAACTCCTTTTTTATAGGATTTTAGTTCAAGGAGGAAAGACTAACTACTATCATTACAATATACTATTAAAATATATTTTAAACATTGCACAAAAATATTTGATTTAGAAACGGAAGTATTAATTTCCATCCTAATCTAGTAGATTATTCCTGCGCAGTATTATTCCCACTAATACAATATAGAGGTAACAGTTTAAAAAATATGACAGATTTAGATCCTCATTCAACCTGCAAGTATCAGTGGTGAAATGATGTTGAAATCAAGGGACCAAGTGCATTTGGTGCCGAGATACATGATAGCTCAATCCATTCCAGCAAAAAGAAGAAAGGAAGACATCTATTTAAGTCACAGTGATTGAACCTAAGGTTAACTTTGAAGAGTAAATGAGATTAAATGAACTTCTGCTCAGTCATTCATAGACTAGAAACTGGCCTTGACTTAAATGGGTCTTCAAGATGACACATTGTGAATAGTGAAAATGAAAAGAAGCTCAGTCGTCCATCAGGCCCCATGTACTCTGGAGATGTATGTTAGAACATGGGCAAGAAATGCTGTGCAGACAATGGCTTTGCCATCTTCCTATAGATTTCAAACACTTTTAATTTTTGTATTTGAAAAATGTGAACTTCTTTGATATTCCAATTATTAGGGTATTTTCTGTCTCCTTGATGTGTGTGTGTGTGTGTGTGTGTATTTTGGCACAATGAATCCCACCAATGACTTTTAAAAATGTGAAGGGAGCTGGGCGCTGGTGGCTCACGCCTGTAATCCTAGCTACTCAGGAGGCTGAGATCTGAGGATCGCGGTTCAAAGCCAGCCGGGGCAGGAAAGACGGTGAGACTCCTATCTCCAATAAACCACCAGAAAACCAGAAGTGGCGCTGTAGCTCAAGTGGTAGAGCGCTCACCTTGAGCTGAACAGCTGAGGGACAACGCTCAGGCCCAGAGTTCAGGCCCCACGACCGACAAAAAAAAAAAAAAAAAGTGAAGGGAAAGAGAATATTGTTGCCCATGAGGTAAGTTAGATCAAAATACATTATAGCCAATTTATAAATGTTCCAATGAATCCCCTTTGTGTAAGAATTGTGCTAATAAAATCTTTAAGAAATGAACAATTCTATTCTGGATTGACTACGTAGAGTGTAGGGATCCTATCCAATGTTTTGGCATTAATTTTTATCTTTGTTGTATCACCGATAATTAATTTTCTTTCACTTTCTTGGTTGTATAATTTTGGCTGTATCTCTTATTTTTCTACAATCTTGTCATAGCCTTCCTTATTTGCCTGTTTTAAAAATGCCTTATTCCTCATTTGAAATTCTGGTCTTCTATTGCTTAACTTCATATTTCATCAGAGATGAATAACTAGCTCTCCCCAAGTCTATTTTCACTTGTTGAAATATCACCATTTTGTAGATAAAATAAATTTTAATATTATTATTAAATGTAAATACCAGGCATATCAGTGCTAATGATTTCATAAGTCAGAAAATGTATTAATAAGATGTAGAATTAATGCTGAATTTTGCCATGTACACTACAAAGACAGAACCAAAAGGGAGAGGGCAAGGATGTAAATACCAGCGATAAACTGCACATACTTAGCAAAGACAGAATTGAATATGTTTTACTAGTATAGGAATTAAAGAATAGCCACGTGGGTTGTAAAGTGAATGTACAACATTAAGCACACATAAAAAAGTGAGAGTAATAAGATTCAGGTCCTTCTGTCCTATTGTAACTTGTGGAGGTTTTGGGAACACTAATATCAGGATCCATTGTCATTACTGATATCTTGTTGTCAATGTTGTTTTTATCTTTTTGCTATATAATTATTAAGGAATTAACTACTACTTATGTTCAAGTGCATCCAAAATTATATCTCCAATCTTTGTCTCCAAATTAAATAGTGGACTGCCTTCTTCATACCCCTACTCACATGTTTCATTGAGCACTAGGATGACTTTTTAATCCCTCTCTTTATCCAACTTGTGCTCTATAATTCAGTAAATGCCACCTTCATGTAAAAAGTTGCACAAGCCAGAAATTAAGACTCAGTCCTGAATCCACCTGCTTTTGTTTTCCTCTCTTAATTATGCCACCAATTTGTCCCTTCTATTTCCAATTCTTCTCTCAACAGGACTCCCAGACTAATCTCCAAAATGGGACACTCCAATGGATTTTTTTTATTAAAATGTAAATCAGAGTTATCTACACTCATAAGCATTTCAGAAACTTCCAAGTGTAATTGTGTAATAAAGAACAGAAACTTTAACATAGCTTAGAAGATCTCTCTATTACCTCATCTCACAAGAGAACCCTTGTTTTATGTCTCTTCCCTGAACTTCAGGAAAATGGTTTTCTTTCTGTTCCTGGAAGGAGTCATGCTGCCTATTATTACTGGATCTTTCCTTATACAGTATTCCATTATTTCCAACTCCAAAGGCAGCTCAATTTCATCCCTCATCTCCTTCCCATTGTTTACATTTTACCTCAATCATTGCTCAGGGAGCCTTTTCGGGCTCTAATCCTCTTGAAAATTGAATTGTGCATTATGTCTTTCAATTTTTTATCTCCTATGGTTTTATAAGAGCTAAAATAGCTTCTACACTTACAACATATATCACAGACTGGAAGATATAAATTGATCATTAAATGTTAATATTAATTAGTTTTTAACATGGCTTATATTTCTTAGGTAGTTTGGTGTGATTAATACTTAAACACGATATTTGCAGCTTTTCCCCCATTTTTCAAGTCATTAATTCAAGTTTATTTCAAATTACTGACATATATATTGTTAAATAGGTTTTACTTTTCCAGATCAGACAGATTGATACTTATTGGTTTCTCTCTCTTTATTTTCTTTCTCTCTTCCTATAACTTTGTAGATCTTAATATTTCTGTAATGAGTTTCCTCTATTTTCTATTTTATTTTTGATATTTTCTTCTCTCTTACTTCAATAAGTGCCCTATCAATGGAAGAGAGTATAATGTATTACCTTCTAATTAAGGAATGCATTCTAGATTAGTATGAGTATATAACATAAACAAACATACAATGACATTAAATATTTCCCTTCATTATTGCGCCTTAGTCTTTTTTTCTGGACATTTGTTAACTGATTGTTTACTTTCAGTAATTTTAGATATAAAAGTATAGTCAAACATAGGCTCAGAACTCCATGATATCCATAGGTTGGATAATGCCCTTAATCTGTTAAACTCTGTGTGTGTGTGTGTGTGTGTGTGTGTGTGGCTTGAACTCAGATCTGGGCTCTGTGGCTGAGCTTATTCCTTTAAAGCTAATACTACCACTTAAGCCACAACTCCACTTATGGCTTTTTGGTGATTAATTGGAGATAAGAGACTCACAAACTTTCCTACCTGGGCTGTCTTCAAATCATGATTTTCAAATCTTAGCTCCTGAGTATTTAGGGTTACAGGTGTGAGTCATCAATGCCCAGCTAAATTAGCATTTTTTAAGTACATGTTTGAGAAATTTTTTTAAATTAACATTTTTAATAGTCATAGTCTACTTCTTTTTCAGACAATTATAAAACCTGATATTTTGAAGTAACTTGTTGATTTATAATTGTAACCAAATAAGGAATTGTGCATTTTGTTTTCTTTTGGTCCTGAGGCTTGAACTCCAGTCCTGAACTCTGTCCCTGAGCCTCTTTTTGCTTAAGGCTAGCACTCTACCACTTGAGCCACAGCACAACTTCTGGCTTTTTCTGAGTAACTTATTGGAAATTAGAGTCGGATGGACTTGCCTGCTTGGGCTGGCTTCGAACCATGACCCTCAGATCTCCGCATTCAGAGTAGCTAGGATTACAGCCCTGAGCTACCAGCAGCCAGTTTATGTAATCATACTTAATAAAAAATAGTTTTTCTTATAGAATTTGGCTTTTTTCTACCACCATACACAGAGTGTTTGATTATTGGTTTAATAAAGTCTCTTGTGCCTTGGTACATGCTGTTATTATTAAAGATAATAATACATATTTGCTGTGAGCTATAATATATATATATACATCACATCTCATCAACAATATAAAAAAATTACATATCACAAAAAGCAGAATATTTTCTCCCCTAGTTCTGATGACTTGTTATCTTGTTCTGTCTCCTTTTTCTACAACTTTTGAAAACAAACTGGCAGCTGAAGTTTTTTGATGGTGGCAAATATTTGTTCAGTTTCTCATTTATTTTACTTTTTCCCTAACTGCACACAGAGTCTACAGCAAAGATAATGTCTACAGTGCTGGGTTTGAGTTTAAAATTTTTATCATAGCTTACGTAAGGAGGGTTGGCTGGATGCTGGTACCTCACACCTACAAGTCTAGCTTCTCAGAAGGCTGCGATATAGAGGATCAATGTTTGGTGCTAGCCCAGAATGAAAGCTCCCTAGTCTCCGTATCTAAAACAACTATCAAAACACAGGGCGGGAGATATGGCTCATGTGGCAGGGGCTATCAGCCTACAAGTCAAGGTTCTTCATACCCCTGTATTGGAAAAGAAAAGAAAAGAGGGAATGAGTGGTATTCATCTTTGCAGCTTTTACTGGGTAATATCCTCATAGCTGTTGTAGTTGTAGTTAGTTTACCATATTTCTATGTGGTTAATATGTATCCCAGCACTGATTCGACTCTCTCTCCCAATGTAGTGAAATGTGAATCCAATTTTGACTTGGTGTTTCAACTTTCATCTCAGCATTTCACAGATACGGGAGAAAATCTTGCCAGTGAAATATTGTGTGCAAGTACAGAAAACTGTCACGATTCTGGAGTTTATAGGTGTTATAACACTATATAAGGTGTCAGATTTCACAGTAGGAAGTTTATGCACCTGGAAGGAGCTGATCTGTGAGTTACAGAAAGGTTATAAAAGTTGAGGCAAGTGCTATTATTTTGCTATATGTGCCCTGTGAACTTTGTAGCAGAAATTGTACATTGAAATTCTCATGACTCATCTTTGTAACCAAATGACCTTCAGAATGGACTTTCCTCTTTAGACACTTGCTATGTAGTTTCTATTTTCTTAATGCAGGAATCCACTGTGCACTCAAATAACACTTTGTTTAGCTTTAGGAAAGTGGTAGAAAATGAGGGAGGGTGTAATTATCAACAGGAATTGTACTCATTTCTTTACTTATGTAAATGTAACCCCTATGTATATCACCTTTACAAAAAACAAACAAACAAAGAAAAAAAAGAAAGCATATTAGGTCCTGAGGCTTGAACTTTGGGCTGGGTAGTCCCTGGGCTCTTCAGCTCAAGGCCAGCGCTCTACCATTTGAGCCACAGCACCACTCCTAGTTTTCTAGTGGTTTATTGGAGATAAGAGTTTCATGACTTTCTTGCCCAGACTGACTTTGAACGGAGATCCTCAGATCTCAGCCTCCTGAGAAGTTAGGATTATAGGCATGAACCACCAGCACCCAGCTTAGCAAGTTTCTTAACTCTACTTTTATTTTTTTCAGCTTTTTCAGATAAAAAACTTAAAAAGAAACTAAATAAACAGAAGAAAGATACAATAAAAATAACTTCAGACAGAATATTTGAGATAAAAGATAACTGATTAGATATTCTTATGTGAAGGAACTAGACTTTCACCATGTTTGCTTTCTGTTAAACCTCCCAGAACAATATCATAAGTAGGAAACAGATTTTTTTAGAATTTTTCCATGATATTAGTTTGCAATATCAATGATGAACTATAATAAAAAAACTCCCATTATTTGCTTCGCAAATTGTATCATGTTCTAAATAAGAGAGATAAAATAGTATTGTTCTTCCCTTTTTCATTCATTAAACACATACCTATATATAAAAATCTGAAGCCTTCCTGTGACTTTTCTTACATTGTTTTCTATAAAAATAAATTGGAGCATTAATTCACGCATGGAATGTTAACTTTAAAATATTGTAATGCCTCTTTAAACAAGAACCTCCCCCAGAAATTCTTTAAAGAATCTATTCGTTCTCCTCAGGCCTTTCATTTCCACTGCAGTTGGAGCTGCTTATTTTTACCTGTTATATAGTCACTTACAGAGCAGTCAGACCCTCCCTTAAGGGCTGTTCTCCGTTAATGGTCATCTTTGCTCACCTCCTTTTTCACAGGTTCCCCATCCTCTCTGGGTTTTAGCTAGGCTTGTTTCCAAGCCCCCTTTGCAGGCAGGTGTGTATATGCAAGTAAGATCTTTCCAATGTGATATAATCAACAGTGATGTGTCCAAATTCTGGGTAATTTTCAACCTAAAAATATGTGTGGAAGAGTAACTTTTTCCATTATCCTCTTCTGGCCTGAGAATCTTGAAAGCACAAATGCACAAGCAATTTTAGCTACAGAAATAAAAGTTATATTTTGTGCAGAGTTGGCTGGTCTGAAGGTAAATAATCACTCATCAAAGCTGCCTGCATATTAAGACTCTCAATTAACAGAGACACAAACTTGTAGTTTATATCCATTACTCAGTTTTAGGACTCTTTTCTCAATGTAGCTGACTCCATACCAAAGTATATGTTTAGAATAATAATGTTTTCGTGTCCTTAGTTATTAAGGTAGAAAACACTGGACACAGAAAACACAGTGTTTTTTAACAGAAGAATGCAAAAAAAAATAGAAGCAGCATTTGTTTTAGAAAACTTCTTAGCGGTTTTTAATTCTTCGTTTCCATTTCCTGTTCACTAAAGCTGCTATCTGGGAGTAATACATTTTGAGTATACTGTTAAGAGGATTAAGCAATACATACATGTTTCTCCAAGAGCAGAGGGCTTATAAATTGAATGTTGATATTAGAAATTTTTATTGTATTGAAAAGCAATTCCTTTGTGTTTGGCTTCATTGTGGTAAGCCACTATTCTTCATTTCAGTGGTTCTCAAAATGAATTCTCTAAACAACAGAAGCAGTAAGACCACCTGGGAGCTTGTTAAAATTTCAACCACACACACTGACTTAGATATTGTGGGTGTACAGCCCAGATATTGGTACTTCAACAATCCCTTCAATAATACTTCTACATAAAGTTGAAAATTGTAGGTTCAGACAAACTATAGCTTGCATAACTGGAATGTGGAATTCACAGTCATTAGCAGCAACTTTTTGAGGGTACCTTAAAAAGCAGTAATCTAATTGTACATTTATAAGTAATATATTAAATTTCTTATACTTTGAATGATTACCCCATCTTAATGTTATAATCAATAGTGTGGTCATTTCAATTTTTAACTTGATCATGAGATTGCCTCAGTTTCTAATTTGGTCAATAACTGTAGGGTTTGGGATACTGGGATGAGAAACAAGCAAGCCTGTATACATGTTTCTTGTTTAATGTAGGCGCCAAGTGGCAGGGTTCTGTGCTTCAAACAATTTATATCAAGCCTAAAATTTGATGCATTGGCAGCAATGATTTTAAACTAACATGAAAATTATAATTATGAAGCATTGTAGATTTTTAAATATTTTTCAATTAAGTAGTAGCATTGTCCATACTCCTATTTCTCCATGTTTATTTTACATGTAAAGCCATGCTCATTCAATTTTACTGAATTCTTTCATACTTCAGAGAAGTATGAAAGTCAGCATTCTACCCTGGTTCTATAGGCTTGATGCATTCAGATTCCACAAATAAGTGAGTAAGGTAATATTTTATTTTTTAAGTGTTTCTCTATTTTCACTTAAAGTATGCTCCATTTTCACTCATGTTGCCAGTGATATAATGTCTTCTTTCTTATTAAGCCACAAAGTATTCTATAAATACCCCATTTTCTTCATCTATTCAACAATCTATGGACTCTTAGGTTGTGTCTGGGCTATTTTGAATAATTTTGCGATGAACATAAAAGTACAGACACCTCTTGGAGATATTGATTTAATGTCTTTGGGTACATACCTAGAAATGAGTTTGCCGCATCATTTAGCAATTCTGGTTTTCAATTTGTGAGAGCTATTCATACTCTTTCCATGGTGGCTTTTTGAATTTACGTTTTCCTGGGTATTTAGTTAGAGTTTTCTCTGTTCCTCCTCACTGCCAACACTTACCTTTTTCTTAAAATGATATCTCATTGTGCTTGGGGCAGGATTTAGAGAAATCTGTGTTACTATTTAGAGGATGTTACAACACTTGCTTTCTTCTAGCCTTGAATGTGAATTCGGAGGGGCATCAGCAACAAGAAAGCAATTTAACCATTTATCATTTATCCAGGTGACTCTGCTTCAAAAGCACCAGATCTATACTCCAGATAATCACAAATAATGGCTCTCATTACAAATGTATCATTCAGGTCGCAAAATGATTTTTCTTTGATCGACTCAGTACTATACACAGAATTCTTTGCTGGGAGATGGATGTGGGGGCAGCAGTGCTTACCAAGGCAGAACGCCAACTCAAAGCATAGGCAAAGTGGACCCCAAATACTGTTAGACCTTGTGTGTGAAGGACTACACCACTTTCCTACTGTTTATAGGAAGATGAGACCATCAGAGAAGAAATACTTTCATGCGAATAATCCCATTTCACTCAAAGAGCAAGGCCCAATCCCTATTTTACATTCCTCTCACTTCTATTCTTCCTAAACATTACATCTAATGAGCTTCATTGTTGCAGACAGGATGTTGCTCATATATTAAATGAGACCAATAAAGGTGGGGGAAGGGCAGGGCCAAGATTGACTAGATCAATGTGCCTAGTTCAATTTGACTGAGGTACCTGAATTTCAGAATGTAATGGAAGACATCTATGGATCTGATTTTAGAAAACCAGCTATTTATTCTAGCTTATAGACTTTGGAAATTTTTAGCAGCCAGTAGAAGGTTTTCAGTGCATATTATAATTGGTAGGTAGAGTACTTTTTTTTATTGTCTTTAAATTGTCAGTTCATTTGAAACTATGTATATTTAGTCTTTTAATATGACTCAACAAATCAGATTATTAGTACAATGAATGTTAATGGATTTCACCCTTCCTCATTCTCCCAAACCAAACCCTTTCCTTAATTGTCCTGTTAATTTTATAAGATATTCATTAACTGTTATGACTCTAGCACCCGTACCCTCTTCTCTTTATTTTATTAATTCAAATCCCAGATTTCAGGTTCAGATTTCAGATTCATTTTGTTAAACTATGAGATAAGTTTTCTAAGAATTTACACAGTTGGAATTCTTCCTTGAAAATACCACACTTCTGTTAATACATTTGTGCATACTTGCATACCCCGCCGTGTGTGTTTACATTTATAAATTAGTTATGCTTCCACATGTAAGAGAAAACATTCATTCTTTGTTTCTTTTTGTTGTTGTTGGTCGTGGGGCTGGAACTCTGGGCTTGGGCACTATCCTTCAGCTCTTCAGCTCAAGGCGAGTGCTCTACCGTTTGAGCCACAGTGCCATTCCCGGTTTTCTAGTGGTTTATTGGAGATAAGAGTCTCAGGGACTTTCCTGCCCGGGCTGGCTTTGAGATGCGATCCTCAGATCTCAGCCTCCTGAGTAGCTAGGATTACAGGCATGAGCCACCAGCACACAGTTCACCCCTTGTTTCTCTAGGTCTGACTTACTTCACTTCATAAAATTTTTCCAAGTCTATCCATTTCTTTACAAATACTATAATTCTTCTCAATGAATGAATAAAATTGAATTGTGTATATATCAAATTTTTCTTTATCCATTTGTCCATTGAGGGGCATGGGGGGCTGTTTTTATACCTTAGTTATGATTGTGCAAGTGGATTTACTGTATCTTGATCTGTAATCTTTTTGACAAGTGCCAAGAGTGGCATTCATGTATCATTAAATAGTTCTAAGTGTGATTGTGTGATTTTGCTTTCAGAGGGTTTAAACAAGTGTACACTCCCATGAATAGTGTATTAGGAATCCTTTCCCACATAGCATCCGTTGTTTGTAGTCTTGATGATGGCCAGTCTAGCTGGAATGAGATGGAATTTTAGCGTTGTTTTGATTTGCCTTTCCTTTATGGTTAGAGATGCTGAGAACTTCTTCATGTGTCTATTGGCCATTTTTACTTTCTCTGAGCAATCTCTAGCTCACATTCCCATTTATTAATTGAGCTGTTGATTCTTAGAGGCTTAAATTACTTGAGCTCTTTGTACTTGATGCATAGTAGGCCATTGTCTGACATATAGCTGGCAAAGATTTTTTACCTATTCTGTAGGCTGTCTTCTTAGCTTCTTACTTGTGTCTTTGCTGTGGAGAAATGTCTTAGTTTGATCAACAATTCTTTCTTTCTTTGTTGAGCCACGGGAACTCTATGCAGCAAAGTCCTACCTGTGCTGAGAAGTTCTAATGTTTCACCTACTTCTTTGTGTAGTAGTTTTGCATTTTTAGTCTTATGTTGAATTCTTTGATCCATTGAAATTGATGTTAGTACATGGTGAAAGAAATCCAGTCTAAGTTTACTTCCATAGATATCTTGCTTTCCCAATATCATTTGTTGAAAAGACTATCTTTTTTCTATCCCACATATTTGGCTCCCTTATAAAATGTTAAAATACTGTAGATCTATGAGTTTATTTCTGTGTCTTCCATTCTATTTTGATCCTCAGACCTGCATTTGTGTCAGTACTAAGTTATTTTGTTACAATAGTTTTGTAGTCTGGAATTGTTAAATTCCATCACTACATTTTCCTTCGTCCAGGACTAATTTTTGCAATCTAAGGCCTTTTGTAAATCCATATAAATTGTTTGAAAGTTTTCTTTATCTCAGGGAAGAATGGCATTGGTATTTAATAACTGGCATACTTAAGAGTAAATTTAAGCCAGTTCTGGTAGCTCATGCCGATAATGCTGACTACTCAGTAGACTGAGAACTGAGCCAGTCCAGGCAGGAAAGTCTGTGAGACACTTATCTCCAGTTAACCACCAGAAAACCAGATGTGGCGCTGTGGCTCAAGTGGTAGAGTGCTCACCTTAGACTTAAGAGCTCAGGGACAGTGCCCAGGTCCAGAGTTCAAGCCCCTCAAACAACAACAAAAAGAGTAAATTTAATTATTTATTTATAGATGATTCATGTGGCAAAAAGTCTTATTAGTAAGGAAAATAGAAATAAAGAACTAATAGCAAAAAATTGTAAAAAAAAATGGGTGTTAAGAGAAATTATTCACATTCTGCCAATTATTCAAGGTGCCTAAGGCAAGACCAGTAAGGTGTTGGCTCTTGAAGAAATTTCCTCATCTAGGTTCATAGAAGTCTAAAGAGGAATACCAGTGTAGCCTTAAATAGTTGACCAGGAAAAGAAGAATCTTAGGGCATGATATTTTATCTCATTTTGTTACTATTTCTTCTAATATAATTTATTACTAATTTCCTCCTTTTTTTCTAATGCTTTCTGTTCTTTAATAAGTATTTCTTTCCCTGAATCTTACTCATAAGAAAATCCCCACACTGTTTTAATATTCTGAAGAGAATAAAAGCAATGAGAACCTTTATGTTGGCCTTTAGAAGTGAAATCGAAAATTGGGAATTTCCATCAATATCAGTGTGTCACATATTCAACCTAAGGTGCCTCTACTCCATAATTGTAAGACAATGTATTTTAGAGAAGTAGTCCTCTTATGTGAAGCAAATACTTACAGACTTTGAGCAGATTTGGAGTAAAGATATGAACATTTAATTAAAAATATTGAATCCCAAGATAGGGACACAAGAGATTTTCTCTTTCTTGCTGTTGTTTTCTTTTTTGTTTGTTTGTGTGTTTACTTGCTGTTATTTATAATGTACTATGTGATTTTTTTTGGTCTTTTGTATGTTCTTCCTTCATGGTATAACCACTGTTGTCACTGTATTTGTTTCCGGTGCCCTGAATTTTGTATATGCATTTTTCTAATTTGGGGAGGGGAAGGGAAATAACAAAATGCTGAAATAAGGGTATAGGATGACCTGTTGCAACAATGAGATATACAAGACACTATGTTGAAAACAAACTTTACAACTTTGGTAGGGAGGGAGGAGTTGGGGAGGGAAGTGATAGTAGGGAAAAAAACAAAGGAGGGGGTAACAATGCTCAATAGGAAATGGACTCATTATCTGGCTCAGGTAACTGTAACCCCTCTGTACAGTATCTTTACAATAAAATATATTAAGAGTATTGTCATTTTATTTTAGAATGTAGATTGTTGCGCAGTTTATTAGAGATGAGAAAATATGTGACTTTTGGAGTCTACAAACACATTTTTCACATCTCATAGATGAACAGCATCCACGGAAATATACTTATCAAATAGATCTGGTTTCCTTGCATTGATCTTGCGTTGATGGGTTTTTGGTTGTTTTTTTTTTTTTTTGCAAATGTACAGAGTTTTCACTCAAAACACCTTTTTGTCTTAATTTTACTTCTTTGTAAATAAAATCACCAGTGGATTTTGAAGTTGTTAAATCTGTTTTCAGATCAGAATCTCCTAATGCCTCCTGACATTTTATCCCTGGGATCTCACTACTTAGAAGGATGGGACTGTGAGGATCAAATTTCAAGGCCAGTTTGGGTGAATAGTTCACTTGTACCCCTTCTCAACTGATAGATGCACACCTTGCACACATTGGTACATGCCTAACATTTTAGCTATATGGGAGTCTGAGTTCAAGAAGATCTTACACTTTCACCCACGGAGAAAAGTCTACAAGACTCCATGTCCCCAGAAGCAGCTAAACATGGTGGTATATGCCTGTCATCTCAACTACGTGGGGACTCCAAAATGTGAAAATCTCAGTCCATGCACATATTTAAGCAGACACAGATCCTATTGTAAAATAATCAGCTTGTAAACTATACAAGCTATGAGATCATAGATCAGTAATTGTGCACCTGCATAGCAAGAATGAGGCCCTGAGTTCAAAACACCACTATTACTAAGGAAACAAAACATACTTTAGTTAATTTTAGAATTTCATTTAAAGTTTAATTCTGGGAAATAGGATACAAAGGAAAGGAGAATAAAAATTTCAGTCTTTGATCCATTTGGAGTTGATTCTGATGCAGGATGATATATAAGGATCTAGCTTTAGTTTTTCTACAAGTATTTAACCAATTTTGCCAGCACCATTTACTGAAGAGGCTGTTTTTCTTCCATTCTATTTTTTAGCTCCCTTATTGAAGACTAGATGGCTATAGGTCTTCAGGTTCATTTCTGGTTTTTCAATTCTATTCCATTGGTCCTGAGGTCTGTCCTTGTGCCAGTACCAAGCAGTTTTGATTACTATTTCTTTACAGTACAGTTTGAAATTTGGTATTGACATTCCTCCAGCACTGTTCTTTCCATTGAGGATCGTTTTAGCTGTTTAGGGTCTTTTATTGTTCCAAGTCCAAGCAGACACTCTGAAAACATTACAGGATGGAATAGGAGAAACCCTAGGTCTCCTTGGCACAGGCCAAAATTTTCTTAATAGAGACACAGAAACACAACAAATCAAAGAAAGGTTAGACAAATGGGATTGCATGAAATTGCAGAGCTTGTACATGGCAAAGGACATAGCAGGATCAATAGAAAACCCACGGATTGGCAGAAGATCGTCACTAGCCATACAACAGACAAGGGTCTTATATCTAAAATATACCTGGAACTCAAAAAATTAAATCCCCCAACAACAAATCTTCAAAGAAACAACTGCCCAATAAATAAGTGGGCTACAGACTTAAAGAGAAACTTCTCTGAAGAGGAAAGAAGGATGGCCAATAGACACATGAAGAAATGCTCAACCTCTCTAGCCATAAAAGAAATACAAATCAAAACAACATTGAGAAACCACTTCACTCCAGTTAGAATGGCTATAATCAATAACTCTAATAACAACAGATGCTGGAGGGGATGTGGACAGAAGGGAACTCTACTGCATTGTTGGTGGGAGGGTAAACTTGTTCAACCACTCTGGCAAGTAATATGGAGGTTCCTCAAAAGACTCCACATAGAGCTCCCCTATGACTCAGCAATCTCACTTTTGGGCATTTACCAAATGTTCACAAACAATACCACTCTAAAGCTACCAGCATGACTATGTTTATTGCAGCCTTATTTACCATAGCTAAGATATGGAACCAACCCAGATGCCCCTCAGTAGATGAATGGATCAAGAAAATATGTTGAATTCTATGCCTCCATCAGAAAGAATGACATTGCCCCATTTGTTAGGAAATGGAAAGACTTGGAAAAAATTATATTAAGTGAAGTAAGCCAGGCACAAAAAAACATACGTCCCATGGTTTCCCTTATTTGCAGTAACTAGAATATGTCTGAGTCAAGCAAAATAGGTCAGATAAGTTGATGTTAGGGAAATGAACCCTAAGATATGTATTCTAACATTTTTTTCTTTCATGCAATTGTTTCTAACACATATATAAGATTATTTCTTTGTTGCTTTGTGTGTCCCTCCCCCACGGTATAACCCTGCTTTCACTGTATTTGATGTTGTTATAATTTGTGGAGGGGAAGGGAAAAAACATATCATTAAATAGGGATACAGGTGGACCCAGTGGGGAGGGAGGAGGGTTGGGTGGGGGAGTGGGGTGAAGATGGGATGGGAAGGGGAAACAAAGGAGAAGGCTACAATGCTTGATAAGAAATGTACTCATTATCTTGTCAATGTAATTGTAACCCCTCTGTACAGTATTTTCACAATAAAAAAATTTCAGTCTTCTCCTCTTTCTTGTTTTCCTCCTTCTCCTTTTCCTTCTTCCTTTTCTTCGTGTGTGTGTGTGTGTGTGTGTGTGTGTGTGTACATGGGCATAAACTGTCTCTTAACATTTTTACTGAAGGCTGGTACTCTACCATTTCAGCCACAGTTCACAGTTCCACTTCTAGAACCTTATAAACTTTCTTGCCTCAGTTGACATTGAACTTTGATCCTTACATATCTGCCTCTTCAGAAGCTTGGATTACAGGAGTGAGCAGTTGGGACAAAGAAAGTTCTAACCTACCAGAAAAGATGAAATATTGAGGGTATCTAAATATTATTCTATGTTAACATTTGTTTATTATTCATATTACTTATTATACGTTCCCCATTGGTTTTGATGTCAGGATGAACTACATCTTTCTTGCAAAGTCCAGAATAAAAGATAATGTATTACTCTCTTTCTAAAAGCAAAGGTGTTAAATTAGAAGTCTACAATGTAAACATTTTTCTTAAAATAGCCACTGCCCTCCTTCAAACCTGCCACACAAATATAACAGGGAGGTGCATTTACAAAAACATAAAATTACAAGTTTCCACCTTGGCCTTTGCTGTGTTTATTAAATTCACTGTTTTCTAACTGAGAAACATAGCTCAGCTTCTCCGTGTTCTTCCCTATGGATTACCACCTGTTTATCTTCCATTTTGCACGTTAATTGTCACTTCCTCAGGGAGCTCATGTCTTCTATATTTGTATGAGATTTGTCTACTTTTCATGGAGAAACTTTTTTATCATCATTAATTATTCATATAGTCATTTGATGTCCTGTTCCTTCACTGAATGGTAATCATTGTAAGGGCACAGAACAGCTTGCTGTGCTACAGAGATTCAGACATGCATCTGACAATATTGATTTAATTTTATTCCCACCTAAGACAAACACTAATTAGTAAGTAGCAGCTCTCTCTCCAAATGAAAAAGAAAGAAAGAAATGAAAACCAACTTTCTGGCAGTAGTTAAGTGAGAACAGAGAGAGAAGGAAATGCCACAGAAGCAGTTTGGTAGAAATCATTGTCAGTAGTGAATTCTCCATCTACTACTTCAAAAGACCTAGTGAGACTTTTCTAAGAAAATTGAGCAAGCAGATAAAAATCTGAGACACAATACTCAAAATTTCCAATAATTTTTGGAATTTATTAAACAACAACTAGAATTTCTGAATTTCTGGAACCAGAAATTCAAAGCTTATAATTCTTCTTTGCTTATAAGACAAGAGAAATATAAATTGATTGATTGGTTGATACCTGACATTTAAATGTAATAAACACATTGAGACCTTTGTAATGATTATTACAGTAGAAGTTACTTTAGAATTTTCTCAATAATCTGGAGAATCCTACAATTTGTTACAGATGGTTTTGTTACATTTAAATTGTTTGATATTCCATCCATATTGAGAAGAAATTATTGTCTTAACTACTTCTTAATTTTTTACTGGTGCTTCTATTATCAGTTTAGTAAGCAAATATTTAAAGGCTTAGCAATAATAATGAGTAAAATACACTTCCTTTCTTTCAACTCTTGATTTAATCAAACTTAAATGCCTTTTGCATCCTTTCAATACTTCTATATATAACATAGTCATTCTTAAATTTCCAATAATGTTTTGCATATTTTCTTCCCATGTCTGTTTTTTACAAGATAATTGATATCTATAACTTTGCATACTTATATCTAATACCATTCATCATAATCTATTTCCTTCATAGAATTCATTTCTGTTCATGTTAATGAGCATTTGTAATTTTATTGTATCATATAGTAGATAAATGTAAATATATAGGAAAAGATAGCTTTGTTATTTTCTTGAGTATTTTATCCTTGACAAAAAAGCCAATTCAAAGCTAAAAGATTGTCTAAATGAATCATAAAATTATATATTGATGCATATATTGATGTCTTAATACATCAATAAGTATTGATGTACATCAATATATAGATGTATGTAAATATATTAGTATATCTTGATATATATCAATAATACATCAATATGTATGTCTAATTATATTAATAAATCAATATATCATTACATCAATTTGTGTTGATATATATCAATAATGCATCAATATATTCATTTCTAAATATATTGATGTATTAGTTTCAATTTCCAATTTTGAATTTCATCAAAAATATAGTGTTTCCTTTAGGATTTCTCTAAAAAGAAGTATGGACTATTTATGCCTGTGTAATTTATTTATTTTTATTTATGTATTATAAAGGTGATATACAGAGGGGTCACAGTTACATAAGTAAGGAAATGAGTAAAATTCTTGTCGAACATTTTTATCCCCTCTCTCGTTTCTCCCGCTTTCCCTCTCCCCTCTCCAACTCCCTTCCCTGCCAAGTTGTAAAGTTCATTTCCAGCACAGTGTCTTGTGAGTATTGCTGTTGCATTGGTTCACCCTTTGTTCTTTGTCTCGCCATTTCTGTGATTCCTCTTCCCCTCCCTAAATCAGATAAACTTAGATACAATACAAAGCATACCAAAATAAAAATCAATGTCAACAGGAAGTAAACCAATGGCAAAGAAAAGAAAAAGGAAAAGAAATAACTGCATACAGTATCCTAAAAATTAAAATATTACCCTACATGATAAAGTTCACCTTTTCTTATTTTGTATTGGAACATGTAAGTGTATGTGTCTAGAAAATGACTCCAAATATGCCTTTTATGTTTTCCAACAGAGAATGTAAGACTAGGATTAGTAAAGGTATTTTAGTCTAACTTTTGTTGAGGTCCCATTACTACCTTATTTCCTTCCTTGGCTCTTCACTCTCTCCTTCCATCCATACCACTTTCTTACTTCCCTTTTTTTTAATTAATTGAGATATAATCTCACAAACGTTTTGGTCAGGCTGAATGTGAAACAAAATTTCTCTTGCTTCTTCCTCAAAATTAGCTAGTATTACAGGAGTGTGTTACCTTGCCTGGCCACTGACAATGTATTCTTTTATTCCAGTTGTCTGTCTTAAACATATGCTCACCTAGAACTCAAAAACTAGAAATTTAAATGAGAAAAATTTGACTTGTTATTTGGTGTCATTCAGAGATTATCAAACAATTGTCTTTGTGTGTATTTATCAAGAGGTTGTACTATAGACTTTGGTGTCAATTAAGAAATTATGATGTATGCTTTATCACAAACTGTATTTTACTTTGCCTTCTCTGTTCTACTTCCTATGTGTCTTATTTCCTTCATCTTTCTTTCCTCCACTAGGCTTCTGCTCTCGATTTCCTTTACTCATCTGTGTACAATTCCTAATATTCTACCCATTGTAGGGTTAGAATAAGTGACTCCAGGACACTAACTTCCCATGTGTAAATGTGTTTTTCAAAGCTTGCTGATTTTTAGATAATTCAATTTTAATGTACTTTCTGGGAAAATTACCTGAATTGTATGTGCTTAAGATGATGATGTTGGGCAAAGTACATGTTTCAATAAGTCACAACTTAAAGTGTGTCTTTTAGCCCGCAGTGTCTGACATACTAGTGAGTTATTGTCAAGAAACAACCTGCAGGCCACTAGAACAAAAAACTCCATTTTGAATATCACAGCTGTTTTGTGTGTATATTATATTTCGAAAAATCCTGGAAACCTATACAACAAGACAGTATTTACTTACGCCCTCTCCAAATGCTATTCTTTCTAATTACACTAAATTATGTCTGGAGGAAAAAAAATGTGACTTTTTATAGGATTAAAAGTATCTTATTTAATATCTCATTATTTATATTAAAATTATGCAACTTGGGGTTTTGGTTATATGTATTTCTCTCTTTGTTTTTCTGTATTAAGGAAGGGAGAAGACAAGGAGAAAGTGGGAAAAATGAAAATATTATACTTTTGAGTCCTATATGGTTAAAGATAAATATTTTGTTTTGGATCCAATTGGTATCTTTAGTAAAATGATTTGTGAAGCAAGTACAAATTGTCTTATCACTTTACTTGTATTACCTTAGAGAAGAATCATCTTAGCATTTCTTTACTTTGTATGATGTATGGAATCAACACCTTTCTCTGTGACTCTGCTATGTAGAAATTATTGAAAGCAAAGTGCCCACATTTATTTCTTTTAGACTTAAATATAACTATACAAAACTTATTTCTAAAATTGCACCTGAGATCGACAATAATCTCAAAAAGATGTACAGATCTTTTTTTAATGCTATTGTCAGGTTTTGCACAAAGGCGTTACAGTTACACAAAAAATACAGTGGCACAATAAAAAAAAATGAAAAATAAATAAGTAGTACATTTCTTGTACTACTTGTTACCCCTTCCCTCATTTCTTGACAGTAGAAAACATGATGCCACTTCTTAGCATAAAAAAGTGGATTTTTGTTGTTTGGTTTTGGTAAATACATACAAAAACTAATTTAAAAAATAAATCATCTAGGGGTTAGGAAGGTGGCTCAGTGGTAGAGAGCTTGCCTTGCATGCATGAGGCCCTGGGTTCAATTCCTCAGCACCACATAAGCAGAAAAAGAAGAAAGCCAGAAGTGGCACTGTGGCTCAAAGTGGTAGAGTGCTAGCCTTGAGCTGAATTGCTGAGGGACAGCGCCCAGGCCCCACAACCAGACCCCCCCACACACACACAAAAATCATCTGGTATGCTTATGTGCCCTCTTCCACAGAGTCTAAAAGAAAATATTTTCTATTTAAACTTTACAGAAATACCCCATACACAGGTTACAACATTGGTTAACAGCCTTTTCAAATTAAAGCAAAAAATGATAAATATTCATTTTCTCTTTTCCCACTGGCAACAAGATGTAAATAAAGTTAATCGTGTCATCCTAAATACAATTATTAATCAATTTTGTAGCAATATGTAATTTGTGGCCAGATGTATGCAAATGTTCAGGTTTCTCTTCCTCCAGATGTTGTTTATTAAGTTGAAGAAATCATATAACTGAGCAGAGGGCTCTATCAAGTTATTCTATTAGTTCAGATGGAAAACAAAGCAAAACAAAAGCAGCTCCTAACAGCCTGGGACTGATTGATGCTCTTCACACGCTGTAAATCCTACAAAACTTCAAGAAACCTAGGGAGATGTCTGAAACTTCAAAAGGGTATTTTGTAAAATGAAATAACCATATCCTAAAAAACTCATGAAAGAAAAACCTTATTCCTGCTGAATAACCTGACAAAATAATCATAGCAGTTGTGACAAGCAGTTATACTGTGTGTCTTAGATATAAAATTACACATTTCTCATCTTTGATTTTGTTTGAATTCAAAGAAGTCTATTATAAATATTATTTTGTTACCTCTTGTAGGAATTAATCATATCATCTGTTATAGACAAACATCTTGAAGAACCACAATAATAAGAGGATGCAGGTTTTGATAATAAAAGAATACACATTATATTGTATAGAAAAAATTCAGGTCAATATTTATATTTTATTTTTGTGATGTTATTTTCTTTACCTCATTTTGAAATTTAGCAGCCAAAGTATGTTTGAAAGATTTATCATTAAGGGACAAGTATAATGGTTACCGTGTGCAAAGTCATATTTCCAACCAGAAAGAGCACCAGCTAATAGGGGATTATTTGGAGGGAAAGAATGAGTATTGTATACTCTCTTCTCACCTAAGTTCCTACACAAAATATACTTTCAAAATAAATCAAGAAAAGGGAAAACAAAAAAATCAAGTTATGAATTGTATACATATATTTAAAAGTTCATTATAACATGACTTTAATGCTTACAAACTTTATTTCGAATAGCTGAATGCTAATAAGCTTGTATGCCCTGTATCTAATTTGTGCAAGTATTGCCATTTCACTTATAAAGGAAAAAAGAAACACAGCTATTTTATATTGAAATTGTACATTCTATGAAATCAATGTTTCTTTTTATTTATATATATATACAATATATTTCTAGTTCTAGTATATGATATAAAATAATGCGTTTTGGGGCTGGGAAGGTGGCTCGTGGTAGAGCGCTTGCCTCGCATGCTCGAGGCCCTGGGTTCGATTCCTCAGCACCACATAAGCAAAAAGAAAAAAGCGGAAGTGGTGCTGTGGCTCAGGTGGTAGAGTGCTAGCCTTGAGCTTAAGAGCTGAGTGACAGCGCCCAGGCCCAGAGTTCAGGCCCCACGACCGGACCCAAAAAAATAAAATAAAATAATGCGTTTTGTTTACAACATTTTCATACATGTATATAAAGTGTATATATTAATGTGTGTGTAGGGGCTGGGAAGGTGGCTCAGTGGTAGAGTGCTTGCCTTGAATGCATGAGGCCCTGGGTTCGATTCCTCAGCACCACATAAACAAAAAGAAAAAAGCTGGAAGTGGTGCTGTAGCTCAAGTGGTAGAGCACTAGCCTTGAGCTGAAGAGCTGAGGGATAGCACCCAGGTCCAGAGTTCAGGCCCCATGACCAGAACCAAAAAAAAAAAAATTATGTGTATATAAGGTAATGTATATATATATATGTGTGTGTGTGTGTATAATGTATATATATATATATATATATGGCATATATAGTACACATAAATATATCCTTAATTTCAACAATGAGAAGTACAAGTTGTCATGTCAAAAATGAACTTTACAACTTGGGGCGGGGAGGATTGGGTGGCGGGGGAGAGGGGGATGGGAAGGGATGGGAAGGGTAAACAAAGGAGGAGGCTACAATGCTTGATAAGAAATGTACTCACTATCTTGCCCATGTAATTGTAACCCCTCTGTACAGTATTTTCACAATAAAAAAAAATATATCCTTAATTTTCCCACACTGGCTTTACTTTGCCTTCGTGCTGGAATTCTTAATATTAATATTATTATTCCTCACTCTTTTTTGTTTTGTTTCATCTTTTTTCTTTCCTTTCCTCTTTCCTTCCTTCCTTCCCTTTTTCCTACCTCCCTTCCTTCCTTCCTTCCTTTCTTTTCACATAAGAGAAAATATATTTGTCTTTCTAAGTCTGGCTAGTAGTATATAACCTGATCATCTTCACAATACCATCATTTTCCTCCAATGATGTCATTCTTTTTCTTTTAAATGGCTGCATAAATTGTACTGTGCATATGCACCACATAATTTTACTCTGTTCATCCATCTGTGGACACCTGGGTTGATTCCATAGCTTGAATATTTTGAATCGTGTCACAGTGGACCCAGTCATGATCCGTTGCTTTCATTCATTCAGATGGATACCCAGTAGAGTTGTATGGGGATCTGATATGGTAGGTCATATGGTAGTTATTTTTAATTTCTTAAGTTACTTCTAAAATGATTTCCAGAGATGTCAACCTAATTTACCTTACCTACCAAAACTGTATAAGGGATCCTTTTGTGTCTGCATCCTCACCAACATTTATTTCTTATATATATAATATATATACACATATATACGTTTGTATGTATAATTGGTTGCTTGTTTCAATATTTTATTAGCATATATTAGTTGTACAGTGGAGGTTTCATTGTGATTGTTCCATACTTACAGTAAAATACACCCTTATGAAATTTACCCTCATCATCACTTTCTCTCATCTCCCATCAACACTTCTTAAACCAATTTGAACATGCAATAATGTTTTATTTTTGCACATGTATATGAACTTTGCCAATATTAATACTCCTTTCTCTTCGTTCATTTTCATCCTTCCTGCTGGAACCCATCCCACAGAAGAACCTTGTTATCTTTCTGTCATATATATATATATATATATATATATATATATATATATGTATAGAGTATATTAATTGTACAAAGGGGTTTATCATGATACTTCCTCCACGTATGTATTGAACTTGAGTACTTTAACCAGATTAACATCTTCTACTGCTTACTCGCCTTTCTTTGATATAGATGAACTGATGTTTCAATGGTAAAACTAACAAAACTAATACATTTTTGCCTAATTGTCAAAGAATAACTCTTTGACAATTGATTCTATTAAATTATTAAGTTACTTTATTGATATTAATGGGTGATGTACAAAGGTATTAAAATTACATGATTCAAGTAGTAAGTGTGCTTCTTTTATTACAGTATCTTCTTTTCCCTGACTCACTCCTAGTCCTCCCTCCCATCTCTACCCACAGACCAATTTTTCTGATGAACACAGATGCAAACCTCTTCAATAATATACTAGACAATAGAATCCAGAAGGTTTTTTTAAAATCATACATTCATATCAAGCAGGCTTCATCCCATAGATCCACAGCTGGTTTTTCATATGCAAATCAATAAATGTAATTCACCTAGTCAATAAAACCAAAGATAGAAATCACATGGTTATCTCAATAGATGCAGAAAAAGCCTTCGACACAAGATAACATCCATTCATGCTAAAAGCTTTGGAGAAGCTAGGAATAGAAGGACCATTCCTTAAAACAATAAAGGCTACATATGATAGACCAACAGCCAATATTATACTGAATGGGGAAAATCTAAAACCATTTCCCCTAATAGGATGGATGCCCACTCTCTCTTCTCCTCTTCAATATAGTTCTGGAATTCCTAGACAGAGCAGTAAGCCAAGAATCTTTACTCCTAATGATTTTCTACATCAGCCTACCTCCTTGATTCCGAATATGCTTAAATCATGTGTATTTATTTTAACTTAAAGTGTTTTTCTGTGAAAGTAGTTGATAATTCTGTTTCACATATAAAAATACTGAAGCACTGATAGGTAAAAGAAACTCATTCAAGGAAGCTGGTGGCTATCTGATATGGGATATACTTTTGTATTTAACCAATATATTAATTTTCTTATATATAAAATACTTTCATTTTTTGGTTTGTTTATGAATATGTACCTGATATTTTAAGATATTTTCAAATGATAGATGAACATCATTTAAATATCTATTTGAATATACAGACTAAGACTGGGTAACAGAAAATGAAGCTAATTTAAGCATGCCTTCACTAGTAGCATACATATTTTATATCTTGTGGTACTTTTCAATGTGAACTTCTTGAAGCTTCTAATTATGATCAATCATTCTTTGACTTTTTTTCCTAACCATAAGTGGAAGATATCACTTAGTGAACTGGGAAAAGTAAACAATAATAAAAAATAAATCCTCCAAAGAGTTCATTTAGGTCAAGCACAATTTTAAAAGCTTCACATGCATTATTTCACCTAATATTCAAATACAAAGTGTTGTATCGTGGTGACTATCATTATTCTTTTCATAAAGGAATACAGAAATAACAGTTCTTCTAAGCTGAGAAATCAATATGATTATCTGTTTGAATAGACAGAATACTTACAGCTGTGTTTTCTTTAATAGCACTCAAGGACATTTGCATTTAATGACAGTACAACATAAAGAAACATTTTAAATTTTAGGGACTTGTCACAGCATGTTTATTTCATCAATTTTTAGTTCTTTCCTTTCACCAGCCATATTACAAGTTTTTGCTACTTTGAAGATTATTGCATTAATACTGGTATTGGCTTTATGCATATTTCCAAGGAAATTTATGTTTTGATCTGTGAGGAAAATAATATTTGTCATATATCATCTGAGCAAAATTGACCTAATATAAGCTTCCGATGCTTTGTAAATTCTCACTAAAAGCAGATGCTTTTAAGACATCATTTCAGTAAGTAGCTTGAGTGTTTCATAAATTGTACCACATAGCAACAAGGATTATCTCCACAGGTACTTAGTTTGCTATTGATCTTATTTATTGGCAGCCCCAGGTTAATCATTTGTACCCTGTTTGTTTTTTAGCAACTTTCTAAGCCTGAAAAAAAGTATGTGTTTTGGGGGGAAGAAATTTAAATGAAATCTGATCTTTACCTGTATTTTTTGAAATGTTTTCTCCATTTCAGTTTTAGTGTCCAGCCACTATCTTTCCCTGACAATAGAAGCTCTATTTTATTCATCTTTGTATTTCAGAAATTATTACAATTGCTATATCTCTCTGTATTAAAATTAAATTAATTATGAATAGTAGATCACTCTGAAACATAAAAGATGCATTAGCTGAGTGCTGATGGTTCATGCCTGTAATCCTAGCTACTGAGGGGGCTAAGATCTGAGGATCACTGTTCAAAGCCAGCCCAGGCAGGAAAGTCCGTGAGACTCTTAACTCCAGCAAATCAGAGGTGGCACTGTGGCTTAAGTGGTAGAACACTAGCATTGAGCTGGAGAGCTGAGGGGCAGTGCCTAGGCTCAGAGTTCAAGTCATACCACCCCCCAAAAAAGATGCATCAATATAACTGATTAACACTGAATGAAATAGAAAATTGCAATTATTATATGGATCTGTGAGTTCAAATAAATGTCATAAATGAGTTCATCATTTTCCTAGCACTTACATTGCAGTGCTGACTATAGATGATTTGTCCATACAGTCACTTTTCTAGGTCTCTATGGTACACTTACATTTTCACTATGTTTTTCTTAATGTACACATCCTAAAGTATGCTATTTTATGACCCTTGTCATGGAAGATTCTCTGTTTCATTTAAGTCAGCTCTTATTAATCATTGCAATTCTTTGCTCAGCAACAAGTCAATTCACCATGGTTCATTTTGTAGGTTGGGTATATGTTTGTGCTCAACTTGTGACACCTCTCCTTGACAGTTTGCTTCCCTAATGATCATTCTCAGGTTAACGTACCTTCTGTAGAATTCTGCAGTCTATATGTAATGACTTCCCTGTCCAAATCCTTATGGGTTTACACATTATAAGATGGCAATGATAGCTGGGTGCCAGTGGCTCATGCCTACAATTAACTACTCAGAGACTGAAATCTGAGGATTGTGATTTGAAGTCAGCCTGCATAAGAAATGGAATTGTGACTCTTATGCTAGACTTGAGCAAAAGAAGTCCCATGACAGAAACTAGGCCCTGAGTTCAAGCACCATATTGGCAATTGCATGCATGCAAACATGTGTGCGTGTGTAGGCGCGCACACACACACACACACACACACACACACACACACACAAGATTACAATGAAGTACTGGACATGAAAATAGTAATGGATTGTGGTACTGTTTCCTCTCACACTGATCTAGATATTTTTCTAGAATAGACTGGTCTGAAACCATCATTTGGACATTTTTCATTAGGTCACAAAATTATATTTTCGCCAACTAAGTCATCTTTTGTTTGTGATTTACATTTGCAAGCAAGACAACTAATACCAGGAAAAAAATCTTAGAACATAATATTTTATTATAGATGAAGTGAGAAAGGAGACATTATGGAAAAAGGCAGAGATTATCAAAGTGTATTTTTAGGCATGTAATTCTGCAGAAAGGGAAGAAATGACTAGTTGTGTAGCAATCAGAAGAAATTAAAAGAAAAAACTGTCTGAGTAATTATAGAAATCATATATTTAGAAATTATATAATATAAAAAGTGAGATAATTGTGAAGACAATTTTTGTATTGACTTTTCATTTTGCTTAATACTTAAATAATCTAGGTCAAACATAACAAATGGTCCATTGACCAAAATTTTCCAGAATTTGTTAAACAAACTTTTCTTTGCCATATGAAATATCCTTTGGCATAACAGTCTTTGGTTGGAAGGAGAAATATCACAATCTAAAATTGTAGTTAACATAGGATAATCTACAGCAGCATCTGTGCCCATGACAACTTGCATTTAGTTTTACTGAAACTTTTTTTAGAATTCTAAGGACAATTTTGAAATTTTTTGAGCTTGTAGACTAAAATAACATGTATTTCCCTAGCAAAATAGATGTCTCATTTGTGTTTTTCCATTTCAATAAAGTGTATAAGTGATCAGCTGCATATCATTTTACAAGTTTTCTTTGAATACTTTCAATTGTTTATTCTTCATGTTAGCAGTTGTGTGCTTATATGTTGGTTTCCTTTCTATTTATTCCCTTCAAGTTGCTATCTGCATTCAACCCCATTTTGTATCCTGAGCATTTTCACATCAATAATTTTTAATTAATTTACTTTATTGTTATTATAGAGGTGATGTACAGAGGAATTACAATTACATGACTCAGATAAAGAGTACATTTCCTTTCGTGCAGTGTCTTCTGTTCCCTCATACTCTTCCAGTCCCTCTCTTCCATCTCCACCCACAGTTGTATAGTTCACTTTCATCAGTGTCCAATGAGTACCACTTGAACTTTTCACCCTTTTGCCTCTAGTTCTGTACCTTTCCCCAAACTCTTCTGAAGATTTATAATTGAATAGAACATACATACAGAAAAGAAGACAAAATCATCAAAATACAAAAAATGAAAAAAAATTAAAATTAACTTAAAAGAAACAGAAGAGAGGTCTTTTGTTTCCACATCTTGGAGTTTGTCTCAGTGTTTGTTTTTGTTGTTGTTGTTGTTGTTATTGTTATTGTTGTTTTGGTCAATTGTGTGGCTTAAATTCTGGGCCTAGGAGCTGTCCCTGAGCTCTTCAGCTCAAGCAAACACTCTACCACTTGAGCCACAGCGCCACTTCTGGTTTTCAGGTGATTAATTGAGAGAAAAACAAAGGAGGAGGTAACAATGTCCGACAAAAAACAAATAGGAATACAGGTGGACCCATTGCAACAATGAGATGTACAAGACGTTATGTCAAAAAATGAACTTTACAACTTTGGTGCAGGGGGGCGGGGAGGGGGAGAGATGGGAAGGTATGGGAAGGGAAAACAAAGGAGGAGGCAACAATGCTTTTTAAGAAATGTACTCATTACTTTGCTCTTGTAATTGTAACCCCTCTGTACAGTATTTTCAAAAGAAAAAAAATGTACTCATAACCTTATTGATGTAACTGTGGCCTCATGCAGCATCTTTACAAGAAAATAAAATTAAAAATAAAAAAGATTTTCACACACTTTCCTGCCCCAGCTGGCTTTGAACAGAGATCCTTAGATCTCAGCCTCCTGAGTAGCTAGCATTACAGGTATGAGCTACAGGCACCCAGCTTTGATGTTTATATTATTTTGTTAGTATAAAGAGGTATGTAGGCATTGTACTGTTGTGTTTCTCTCTTAAGAGTATCTTCCTTTGATTTCACTGTGTGTGAATTTCTAGAATCCTGTATAATTATAGTGCATTTTAGATCTAATTTTTGCATATCAGAGAGAACATGAACTGTTTCCTTCTCTGAGCTTGGCTTACTTCACTTAACATTATTTGTTCTAGTTCCATCTATTTCCCTGAAAATGACAATAATTTTTCTTTCTAATGGAAGTGTAAAATTCCATTATATAGGTACCACTTTTTTTTTGATCCACCCATCAATTGTGGGACATCCGGGATGTTTCCATATCTCACACCAATATTTTTATTATGGTTGTGTGTGTGCATATGTGTGTGTGGTGTGTATGTACTTGGCATGACTAAATTTTCCACAGTAAAGTCATATCACAATGATGACTTACTTCCTCCCTGCTCTGATCTTATATAACATGATTTCAGTTAACAATTCATTCATTAAAAAAGGAAAGTGAACATGTTTTAAGGACATAACTACATATTTTTTAAAAAGCAGAACACTAATACCTATACTCCACATATATGTATATATATATATATATATATATATATATATATATATATAGCTGCATTGCTGTAGCCAACACTGATCTCCATCGCTAAAGTTACTCTTTCTTATTTGTACTTCTAAAATCTTTGATAAAGAACTCTTTGTAAATATGATGGTACAATAGTTATTGCCTAAATCTGCTTGCATTCATTCAGTACTATATTTGTCAGATTCATTCATATTGGGCTTAATATGAATTAGTTCTGTTAATTTCATCCTGCTGACTCCATTGTAAGAGTGTAAAATATTTGTTTGTTTGTTTGTTCGGTTGGTGGTAGGGCTTGAACTCTGGGCCTGGGCTCTGTCCCTCAGCTCTTCAGCTCAAGCCTAGTGCTCATCCACTTGAGCCACAGTACCACTTCTGGTTTTCTGGTGGTTAATTGGATATAAGAAGTCTCACAGACTTTCCTGCCCTGGCTGGCTTTGAATCACAATTCTTAGATCTCAGCCTCCTGAGTAACTAGGATTACAGGCATCTTGCAGTAAAACAATTTTTTGATGTATACTTTCGCTAAGGAATTAAAATGAGATTGTTATAAAATAGATTGTTCCTTTGATCTGCCATGTTCTTGGTTCACACACACATAAACACATGTGTGTAAATATGTGTATGTATACATGTTATATATGTGTTTATATAATTGTATATGTATGAATGCATGTATATGTGTATATGTATTGTATATGTAAATGCATGTATACGTATATATATTGTAAATATATATTGTAAATGCATGTATATGTGTATATATATTGTATATGTATATATATTGTATATGTGTATATATATTGCGTATGTGTATATATTGGTATATAAAAGTATATATTTATATATAGGTATATTTGTGTATGAGTGTATATATGTGTGTGTGTGTGTGTGTGTGTATACTTTTCTATGACTATAACCAGAAATAAAATTCCCATAGCTTCTTAATTTGTTTAACTGACCAAATTTTCAACTTATTTGAAATAGTTCCAATCTTTTCACATATATGTCAGTTGATTTTGACATAACACCAAGTAGTAGTTCCTGTAGTTCCTTATACATCAATATTTGTTAATATTTGTTCTTTCAATACAATTTCTGGTGAAATATCAATTGGAAATGATTTTGTTTTAGAATTAATTTCTTTCCCACAATGTTAATTGTTTCATGTACAGTATGAATCATGCATGATTTCATATAGTATATACTATCACTTCTGTGTCACCAGCAAAAGAATAGATATTACAATGAAGCTGATTGATATTCTATAACACACATACAAACCTATATCCACACATATATATACAGTTATACATAGATAGATAGATAGATAGATAGATAGATAGATAGATAGATAGATAGATAAATTGATCCTGGCTATGATTTGCCCCAAATTCCTTTCACTTACAATATTAGAAGATATTCATATCTATCTATCTGTCTCTATCTCTATCTCTATATCTATCTATCCATCTATCTATCTATCTATGGGTCATGGAGCTTGAGCTCAGGATGTGGGCACTCTCCCTGAGATTTTTCTCTCAAGACTAGCATTCTTACACTTTGAGCCATAGCACCACTTCTGGTTTTCTGGTAATTGATTAGCAATAAGTGTCTCACAGACTTTCCTTCCCAGACTGACTTTGAACCACGATGCTCAGATCTCAGCCTCCTGAGTAGCTAGGATTATAGGCATGAACCACTGGCATCCAGCTTGGCGTTCATATTTTGTATGCTCTTCAAAAACCACTACCTGCCCCTCCCCATGACAATGTTGAAGTATCATCAATCTTAATAATGAATGAAGAAGGGAAAGTTATATTACAATTTTCTCCACTCTTCTATTTTTATTTATTACCTATTAGCATGACTACTTTTATGTAAGTTTGTTTTCCCTTTATATCCAGCCGTTCCTAAATGATGCAATCTGCTGTATGTTCCTCTATTATTCCTCAAACTACATTCATGATGCAAATGATCCCTTCCCCAAGATATCTTCATTCTAACTATAAATAGCTACATTTCTGTCAGTGATTGTGAATATGGGTTATGTTATGTGAAGGGAAAATTAAGTGGCTAAGCAGCTGATCTTAAAGCCAGTAGAGTAAGCTGGATTATTGCAGTGAGTCTGATGTAATAATGAGTGTCCTCTGGGAGACAGAGCCCTGTGAGAAAACCTGACTGTTCATTGCTGGTTTGAAGATGGAAAGAGGCCAAAGTGCAGGAATCCATGAGGTTTCTAGAAATTAGAAAAAAATACCAGAAAATCATCGGTTTTTGGAGTTGAGGCATTGTTCTAGCTAAGAGATTGAACATGTGGAAGTGATTCTGGGATTGGGCAATCCACAGAGGGTGGAAGAATTTTTGAGGAAACAAGATAGAAAAACTTAAGAATCCCCTGAGTAAGAAATCCTAGTACAAGTGTGGATGCTGACAGCTTTGCTAGTGTGGATACAGAAGGCACTGAGGGCAGAGTGGGTTCTGGTCTTATTTACTATGTGAGAACTTTGAAAGATTCAACTCTTATTCAAATTATTTTTTCCCATAGTATCTATTTTGATTCTTTTATATCAAAAAGGAATATATTTCTTTTTCAGGTCTGAAATAACACACCCCCACCGCTTTCCTTTTGCTTTGTTTTATATTATGTGAACCTTCATATTTTATGAAACTGTCTAAATGACGATAGTATCCACAATGAATAACTTCATTGGCTCTCTCACAGAAATAATTCACAAATATTTATCCATCCTGTGGACCACTTCATTGAACTCTTGATTGCCTGCTTAATGAGCACACTTAATAAGATGTCCCTCAGGTAATTAAAACTCAACATGCTCAGTGCTGAACTTATTATCTATCCAATTTCCTTACCCTTTTATTCTCTCTCTAAATTGGCATTACTGTTGTCACCCCATGTCATATCAGAACACTAGGGAACCTGAAGTGTGCTTGGCTTCACCCAGGGACCAATTCAAGAATGAATACCCAGAAGGGTTCCACAGAGCTAGGATATGACCAGCAAGCCAAAGCAAAGGAACTGTGTTCCCAGTAGAAACAAGACTGGCACCTCCAGCTTTCACTCAAGTTCATGGAATTCTCAGTGTTAGGGTTTCTGCTTTTACTGTCAACTGATTATGTTAATAAGATGCTTGCAATTGTTCAGCTTAATAAGAAAAGGGATGATATTCCTGGAAAAGGTTGGCTAAGAAAGAGACTAAGTTACAAGATCCATATAGAACAGGGATGGCAATTTGTAAAGGGGCATACAGAAAACCGCAACTTTAATTACATGCTAATGAAGTCTTTACCTGACATTTATTCAGACATTGGAACTCTTTTTCTTTTTTCTTTTCTTTTCTTTCTTTTTTTTTTAATAGAATGGGTTAAAAAAGCCATAGGGCAAGTCATTCACAGAACTGACAGGGTGGCAGAAGAGGAGTTAAAACCGGGTGAAAAGGTTGAGAAAACATTGGCTATGCCTGTCACTGTGAGTGGCAGCTCCATCTGCTAAGCCCCATCCCAATTCCTTGCCTAATTTCCTATCATGTCTACCTTCAGTTCGTTTAAGAGATAAAGAAGTTCAAGTATTCTCCAATTCATTTTTGTGTACTCCTTCATTTACTTCACGCTGATATATTCTTATTAATCTTCTATGGCTTTAAAATTTATAAGAATGTTAGCCAAGTGCCAATGGATCACAGCTGTAAATCAATCCCAGCCACTGAGGAGGGTGAGATCTTAGGATAAGGTTCGAAGCCAGTCTGAACAGGAAAGTTCATGAGTCTGTTATCTCCAATTAACTAGCAAAAAGCCAGAAGTGGAACTGTGATTCAATTAGAGAAGATATAGCCTTGATCAAAAATAGCTAAGGGTTACTGTCTAAGACCTAAATTCAAGTCCCAGTACTGGCACAAAACAAAAAAACAAACAAAATATTAGAAGATTATTAAAGACAGTGGGTGAATGTCTCTCCCATAGTCTTAAAAGAATAGTCATTCATTTTTATTATGTGCCATATATCACTTTTTATTTAAGCTCCACCATTTCTGTTCTTAGTTTTGGAAGCTTGGTTGTTTCAGGGTGAAAAACACTTGTGAATAAAAGTGCTAGAAAAAAATCTTGTACCTGTAGAGACAAAAATGCCCACTTGTGTTGTAGATACATTGGAAATCAGATTGTTGAGTCATTAGGACTACTTTGAGCATCAGTTTTCCAAAATAGTTGTCTAAATCTACACTTTCTGCAGCAATGTGTAGATTCCCATTTCTCTACATCCTGGACAAAACCTATGATTATTAAGTTTGTTTGGTTTTTCTTTATAAAATTTCAGTTCACTCTAGTGGATGTGTTATACAGTATAATTTCATTTTTCTGGGCTTCCTAAACCATGTTGACCCAATTTGTGGTTTGTTGGCATGCCTTTTTTTCTTTGTCATTATATCTTATGTCTCATTGCTCAATTCACTTTTAAAAATTGTTTACTGCTATTTATTGGGTTTTGAAAGCAGATGGAGTTAAGTATATGTTGACACTCACAATAACTATAAGTCAGTTAACTATTTTCAATTAAGAAAATGTGTGATATATTTATTTAAAAACATATCATTCTGTCCTCAAATGTAATACTTTAATACTTTTTTCTAATGTAATAGTTACAACTGAGGCTTTTTTTCCTTTTCCTTTAGAAAACCCTATTTAGTTTTATGTTCTTTCTACAGTCTTAAACTTATTTTAGGGTAAGTGATTTTTTTCCCCTAAAGGATCATTAAAATGATAACAACCACTGAATTTTACATTTAGGAATTCTAGAATTTGTAATCTTTGTCGTATTGATAGTTCACCTCAAAACATTCATATATGCAAATAATACAGTCAAGCCCCATTTCTCTATTCATATAAACTCAGTGTTTTAAGTAAATAATTTAAAATAATACAAATAAAACAAAATTAATCTGTGGGTTACAACTTTTCATCTGTTTTCATTTTAGAGCCTACTATTGGTAGATCATATTATTTGAAAGTTTATCTACTCTGAGTTGTAAAATTCATGGTTTTGTTGTGATAAGAAAAAAAATTCTGAAAGTAAATGTATGATCACTCTGGCAATTGACCATAATTTAAGAAAAGCTCTTTTTAAAAATTTTAATGTTAAAATATGCCATTTTTAAGCATTTGAGGGGTTCTACAGACACCTTAAATTCTATCAGTGAAGTTTCACTTATTCCTTGGCACCTAGTAACCTGATGCTACAGTTTTAGGAAAGAACTTCTGTAACAGGCATCTATAATAAGGAACGTGATGTATATTTTTATGGTGTAAAGTTTATGGTGTTCCATTTCTATATCTCATTCCTTTCCACAGATTTCCATGAGTTACAAAGAAAACATAAAACAGATAATATAATATTTTATAAATCTTTAATCAGGTTGGTTTCCAGAACTTAACATCCTAAGGCTAGATTTCTGTGATACCCAATGGATGGCTAGAGTATTCAGTAGTTTCCAATTTAGTACCTGTTAAAGTGAGAATATTTTTTCTTAGATTCAGTCTCATTTTCTTAGAGTCAGTCTCATCCTGAAGAAGTATGACTAGATTTAATTAGGAATCAAGGAGTTTGTGTTTATTTACAAATTTAGAAAAAGAAATAAGCAGTGTATGGACAATGAGTTGAATAAATATACAACGAATATAGATTATATTATTATTATATAGATACAATAAATAGCTAAATAAATATATGATAATAAATTTACTAAAATTCAAGAAAAAGACATTTTTTAATTTATATCCTGAGACAGGGGTTATAGTGGGCAATAAAAATAAGCATGCATAGGAAATACAGTGTATTATTTATTTCCTGGATATAGTAAGAACATATATTAATTTCCCAAGGCTGACATAAAAGAATAATACAAATGCTATGGCTCAAACAAGAAAAATTCATCTTCTTACATGGAGGCTTGAAATCAAAAATAAAATGAGTTGACAGGTTTTGTTTCTCCTGAGGCTTTCTGACTTAACTGTTTCTGACTTAGTGATACTAGGATTTAAATTTGGGGTTTTGTGCTTTCTAGGCATGTGTTCTATCTTGAGCCATGCTCCAACCCTGTATGTTTCAGTTATTTTTTTTTTTATCTAGTGTCTTGAGCTCTTTGCCTGGGCTACAGTTGACAGGGATTTTCTTACTGATGCTTCCTACCTAGTTGGTATTACAACTGGCTTGTTTGTTGAACTGGGGATTCTCACATGTTTTACCCAGATCAGCCTCAATTGTTATTTTCTTGATTTCTGCATCCCCAGAATCTGGGATTAGAGGTGTGAGTCACCATGCCTACCTCAAGATGATCATTATTCTCTGTGTCCTCTCACATGCTGGTTTTGTAGCATCATCCTTCTCCACTTCTGAACAGTCAGATAAGACTGAGTTGAGAGAATGTGGTAAAAGCATTGACTCTTTTGGACCTGCAGATGATTGATGGGTAACTAAAAGCAGGATCAAAAGTTGACATCTCTGTTTTTTATTTTGCGTTCATCCACTTTAATCTGTATCAGAGTCTTACTCAACTTTATAAGTTAACATGATCATTAACAAGTGCTTGCATAAAGCTAGTAATTTTAGCTTTAAGGTAAGGGGAATTAGGGTATTTTCAAGATTGGCAGGGATACAATGAACAACAGATTATCAGCCACTAGTTTGTATGTACATCAGAATAATACCTAGAAGTTTTCAGTAATTTACCTAAACCTGAAGATGCTAACTCTATTGTGCTTTTTTGACCGGTTCTTTTCTCTGTCACTTTTTTCTCCTACAGACAAATATAATTCCAGGGACCATATATCTGATGATGGATATCTTGTGATGCCCCAGGAAAGAGAAAGAATTTATTAAGGATTCTACATAGCCAAAACAGACATAATGATCAACCATATCAGAATCTGGCTAAAACTGCTCACTTAACAATGATGTTCTGTTTCCTGACTTACTCCTGAAGCTCTTGTTAACATCTCCAAAGACAGAGATGAAGATTCAAATTCCCCTTGTCTTCATAGTGTAACTATACTTAATTTTTTTTCTGAATTTCCTCTTTACTTTTTCATTTGGATTTTGGGGGCAAATATTGAGACATGATTTGTAGTGATGACTACTCCAAATTAGCAATAGTCCTGTTTGTCTTTCATTCTTTTCTTCTTCTTTCTGAAAAGGAGATAAAATTGAATAGAAAACCTGGAATTTTGTTTTTCTTATAAATATTAATACTAAATGCATATGTATCACCAAACTCTCAGCCAATTGAAAGAACAAATTTCAATAATTTTGTGTCACAGTTTTTTAGGATTTGAATGGGCTTGGATGAACTGACCTTTTCTGCTCTGTGATCTGATACACTGTTTTCAATTAGAGATTTATCTGGGGAGGGAATGATGAAGCTATCTCTTACACACATAATTAACAAGTCATGACGAGTTTGGGCATGGAATTCAGGAATAGTTCTCTGAATTAAGAGAACTTGAGTTGAGAGAGATAAGTACATGAACCCTCTGGTTTAAAAAATTAATTATAGAGAACTGAATATATATATATATGTTCTAAATTGATCTTTTAATAGGTATAACAGTTGAGATATGATACACAATGTTAACTGAGAGATTAATTTAAAACTTCTCTCCAGTAGTATTTTAGTGATTGGATAAATGATGCATAGATATAATAAGGGAGTATTTAGATATTGTCACAATACTGTTGAAAATTTATGAAATAAAGTTATAAAATAATAACATTGTTTACAGAAGAAAAAGCACACGTGAAAGACATTGTTAATATAATATTAATGCCCTATGATTGGTTGCCCTAGAGAGGAATGGGAGGGATTATGCTTGAGGGTGAGTTTGAAGATTTAAGCTTGGGGACTTAGACAGTTCTGACATCATTCTTAAAGATAGGAAGCAGGAAAAAATATTAAATTTTTAAGGAAAGTAATTAGGTCAGTTTGGTTTATACAAAGATGTAGTATGCAAATACTTTGCATGCAAGATAAAGAGGGGACAAATATATATATATATAGAGAGAGAGAGAGAGAGAGACAGAGAGACAGAGACAGAGACAGACAGAGAGAAAAACAGAGACACACACAGAGAAATAAAATTATTCAAAATGGGAAAATGGGAATATCAGTATTATATGTTATTCTAGGATTATAAATTACTTCACTTATTTCATTCCCCAAAAGAGTTTAATAGTATGAAAAATGCTTCTGTTTGGATAAGTAAGGTAAAGAATCCTCAGCTGCATATGTACAATGTATTTCTAGAGATCATCTTTTAAGTCCTTGAATTCACAAGGTACATCTTGTCTTTCTTCTTCCTGTTGACTCCTTTTAACTGAGTCACATACTCTGGATCAGAGTGAACAATGAAAATTATCCTGTATGATTAACATACAGTCTGTCTTTTAGGCCTATTATCTCTTAGTGGCTGTATGTAATAAAACAGATAGTAGAATTTTTTTTGGGGGGGGTCCGGTTGTGGGGCCTGAACTCTGGGCCTGGGCGCTGTCCCTCAGCTCTTCAGCTTAAGGCTAGCGCTCTACCACTTGAGCCACAGCGCCACTTCGGGCTTTTTTCTTTTTGCTTATGTGGTGCTGAGGAATCAAACCCAGGGCCTCAGGCTTGCAAGGCAAGCGCTCTACCACTGAGTCACCTTCCCAGCCCCCAGATAGTAGAATTTTAGCAATCTAAGAAAGATGTAATCAGACTTTTATTCTGAGTATTTAAGTAATCACAAAATAAAATAAATCAGATCTGACTATCTGATGATCAATTTTGAGGATTAACAAAAAAGACCCAGAAACACTTTGCAGAAAATCTTTAAGCAGTGCTTCCTTAATAATGTCATCATAATAACCTAGAGTGCTTATAGCCCAAGGTAGAGATATTTTACTCCAAATAATAACTCAAAACCAGGATCTGCTTCTCACACCAAGGACCCATTAGTAGTTGAGAGAGAGAACACAGGGTAACTTTCATGGATAATAAAGATAAAATTTTTAAAAAAGCAAAAATGAAATTTCATATGATAGAAATATGTAAGTTTCTCTAATATATACACAATAATTTGTGATATTTCACTAATTCTACACTAATTTTTTATTATGTGAATAATTCCTGCTTTTCAGGATATTCTAAAATTATAGGAAAGTATAAGGACTGAGGTTAATAACTGATAATCTCACTTTTAAAAGGGAATCACCAGAAATATTTTAACAGAGGTGTATATTTCATATATTACAAATAGTATGATATCCATGATTATATTAAATTTATATTTTAATGATTAAAAATTACCAATGATCTATGGGAATATACTTATATTACTAGAAAATGAATCTTCCCACATCGTCTCATTTTTATGGCATAGTTTTAATTGAATGGCTACTTGAGAAATTCATTAGACGTTACTAGATTATGGAGAAGTTATCCAAAGAAACAGCTTTTAGAACTGAACAAAATTCTAATTCCAAAATAATAATAACAAGACTCAAGCACCGTTTTTATGCCACAGTGATTAGATAAGGCGGGTGGGAGGGGAGGGCTGAATGGAGAGAGCTGGATAAGAGAGGATTTCAAAGGCCATACTTAGGAGTTCACATTTTATCCTTAGGTCATGCATGTGTACAGAAGCATACTTTAATAACATCACTGTTGCAGAAAGATTATTCAAGTGGCCATCTGTTGTGGGAATGGAGTGAGGAAAGAAAGAATCCAGGACCAGTAAATAGGTCATTGTACGACTCCCAATGAGAGATTAGAGGAATAGTAATACGTCAAACTGAAAGCAAGAGGGGTTTTAAGAGAAACATGTGAACAACAGGGTTACAAACCAAGTCACTGTGATCAGAGGGAAAACGAATATATTACCTTGATTTTGAAAAGGAAATTTAAAAGCATTACAACATACCAACCCCAAATTTTCTCCCTCCAGCATTAGCATGTGGATTACCAAAACTGAAGATTAAAATTGCTAAATGAAAGATTTACTCTGACTAAATAATTGTTTAAGAAATATTGAATGAAGCCAGTTGCCAGTGGCTCCCACCTCTACCCCTAGCTACTCAGGAAGCTGAGATCTGATGATCATGGTTTGAAGCCAGCCCAGGCAGGAAAGTCTATGAGCCTCTTATCTCCAATAAAGGTCTCAGAAAATGCTGGAAGTGAAGCTATGGCTCATGTAGTAGAGTGCTAGCCTTGAGCATAAAGAGGTTTAAAGACAGCACCAAGGCCTTGAGATCAAGCCCCAGGACTAGAAAAAAAGAAAAAAATAAATAAGTTGAATGAAGCACTGCTTATAAGAAATTCATCAAACTAGAAAAGACATAGAGACTGAAAGCAATAGAGAAGGATATTCTATGCAAACAAAATAAATCCAAATAGGATTATTTATACTTATATCATATATCCTAGATATTATGTCAAACTGTCCAAAGAAACTGGGCACTAGTGGCTAAGGCCTATCAGGAGATCTAAACATTTGGCCCCAAGGTAACTTGGGCAGGAAAGTCCATGAGACTCTTATCACCGATTAACTTCCCCAAACCCAGAAGTGGAGCTGTGACATAAGTGGTATAACCTCAGCTTTGAATGATAATACTAAATCGCATTGCCCAGGCCTTGAGTTCAAGCCTCAGTATCCCCACCAAAAATGAAGCCAAAATAAGACTAAACATAGAATTTCCCTAAAACCAAGCAATCCCCTTTCTGAGCATTTACCCAAATGACCACAAACCAGGCCACACTAAAGCTACCAGCACAACAATATTCATTGCAGAATCATTTACCATAACTAAGATATGGAATCCACCCAAATGCCCTTCATCCAAATGGATCAGGAAAATATGGCTATATGTATACATTGGAATTTCATGCTTCCATCAGAAAGGGTGACATTTCCCCATTTGTACAGAAGTGGAAAGGCTTGGAAAAAATTATATTAAGTGAAGCAAGCCAGACCCAAAAAAAAACATAAGCTGCATGGCATCTCTCATTTGTAATAATTAGAATATGTCTAGGATATTTTTTAGCAGAGGATCATAATAGCTCAATAGCTATGTACTATAAAATAATACTTACTGAAATGACCTAAATGAAATGGGAACTGTACTGTTTGGAGTTATTTCTTTTATCCCTCTTTGGTTTATTTTCTGTTGTCACTGTTTTTGATTTCCTTTGTCTTGTATATAAGTTTATCTGCTTGGGGGAAGGAAAGGGGAATTACAGAAACAATGGGATAATGGGTGAATCAATGCAACAGTGATACTCACTAGACACTATGTTGGACATGAATTTTACAACTTGGTGGGGGGAAGGGAGTCAGAGTGGGGGAGAAATGGGAGAAAATGAGGGCTGGGATAACACTGTTCAAAGAGAAATGTATTCATTATCTTATTCAACCCCTCTTTACATCACCTTTACAATAAAATACAATTAAAAATAAACAAAAGGAAAACATCTAGGCATCTGATGCTTTGTTCAAAAATGAATGCAATGCCTTATGACCTTGTGTAATTTCTTTCCAGGCTATATCCATAACCATGGGCTACTTAATTTTTATAATATGAATGTTATTACTAAGCATAAAGAAAGAGATAGGCTCCACTATAAAAACTGTTGGAGACATCAGCAGTCCATTTTCATCCGTGTACATTTTCTCTCGATATACACATATATATATACATGATTATGGTATATTAAAGTTATATATATATAATATTGAAGTCACAATACATGGATCAAGTACACATTTACAGAACTTTTCATCCAATATCTACTGAATACACATTCTTCTCATAAATGCATGGGACATTCTTTATGTTACACTCTGAAATAAATCTCAATGTATAAAAAATACTCAAGTAAAGTCATGTATCTTCTCTGGACACAGTGGAATAAAAGTCTAAATCAACAGAAAGAAGAACCGTAGAAATTATCCAAATATATAGAAACTCAACAATCTGATCTTAAATGGAGTCACTAAGATGATGATAACCTGGGAAAACTCTTTGTTCTTAATTTGTAATTTATCTTGTGCAGGTATTCAGAAGCTTATTATTATTTTTAATGCCAATGCTGGGGGCTTGAACTCAGGGCCTGGGTACTCTCCTTGATTTTTGGTATTCAAGATTAATGCTTTCCTACTTGAATCATAACTTCATTTTCATCTTAAAAATAATTTTATTGTTATTATTAAGGTGATGTACAGAAGGGCTACAATTTCATAAGTCAGGTATGTACACAGTACATTTCTTTTTTTGGACAATGTCACCATCTTTTACTTTCCCTCAACTTCACCATCCCAGCCTTGAACAGAAGTAACATAGTTCCTTTTCCACATGGTGTACGCTGAATATTATGATTCCATTTGTTCACTTTTTCTCTCTCCATTTCTGTGCCTCCTTCTTTTCCCTCCCCAATAGAAGAAAGAAAAAAACCTAAAGCAAAACGAATACTACCATCACTAACAAGAGCAATAAAACAACCTATTTCCATTTCTTGGAGTTTGTTTCAATAAATAGTATAAATACTCAGAGAATTTATGCATTTGTGTTTTCTCCTGAGGGTATCCTCCTTTAGTCTGACTATGTGTGAATGCCTAGAGTTCTGTAAATGTAATTAAGTCCAGTTTTATTTAGATCTCACTTTCCAAATAGAGAAAATATGAGTATGACTTACCTCACTTAGCATGATTTGTTCTAGGTCCATGCATTTCCCTGCAAATGGCATTATCTTATTCTTTCTATTGGATTAGTAAAATTCCTTTATGTATATTTATGACATTTTATTAATCCACTCATTTGTTGTGGTACATCTGAGCTTTTCCATAACTTAGCTGTTGTAAATGGTGTAGCAATTGATATGTATGTTCAAGTGTCTTCACCTTATTTTAACTTGTGATGATCTGGGTAGATGCCCAGGAGTGGTATTGCTGGGGGATAGGGAAGTTCTATTTTCAGTTTTATGTTGATGATTAATTGGAGATGAGTCTTTCTGGATTTCCTGTCAAGGCTGGCTTGGAATAGATTCCTCAGATCTCAGCCTCCTTGCATAGCTGGGATTACATGCATGAGCCACCAGCCCTGGCCAGAAGTTTACAAACTGTATTGGTGCTGCGAATGTGAGCAGTGTGGAAGCGACTGGATTTCCCTGTGTGTCAGTGGTTTACAATACACCTGTGCTTACCAGTTCTCTTAGTGCTCAAAGTGCAATCTGGTTTCCATTCATCCTCAGAATGCTCTTTTCTCCAAAAATTGGAGAAGGGAAGCCAATGCATCTCAGAGTTTCTTACTGACATTGTGATTTGTACAATAAAAGTAACAACTTTCTTTCTTCCCCAAGACACTTAATCTGAAGGAAATGTTTTATGGACCCTTTTGGAAAACACACTGCTCATATTCAGCAGAGTCTAACATTATCTTTCCAGCATCCAACAAATACTTCTTAATCTTGAGCCTCTAGGGATTGAACTTATGTCTTTGTGCTTGGTAAACAATAGTGATTTTTTCATCTACATCTCAGCTACACATCAATCATGTGATCCTGTGAAGGAATCTGAGGTGACCGCCTCACAAAATTTACCCCTCCATCTACATTTTCCTCAAGACTTTATTTTCAGTCAGTCTGAACAGCCCAATCCCAGGATATCATTTTATGTGGCTGCTTTAATCAATACTGGCACTAATTTAATTACCAAGCAAGAGTCCAACAAGAGAAAGTTGACTCAATTAAATTAGATATGTTGAGGAAAGTGTATCCACAAAGACAGTGCTCACAAAATCATTCATGTAGTGGATCCATGGTGAGGTCATGAGGTTAGGAGTAGTGGTTGTCCTACAATTTCTTATCCCAATGGGAAAGGAGTAGCATTGGTGTTTAGAGATGCCCAGAAAGCTGTAATTCAATAGCATTTTTAGACCACTGGCTTTCAATCAAGAGTAAGAACTACTTCAAATCTCCTTAGCAGTTAGGATTCAGGAGACAACATCCTGACTACTTCAGAAGTCTTCTCTTATTCTTCTATTGGGGATTCCAGTTGGCCAAATCCAGCTGAAGCCCAAAGACTGGTTCCTACAAGTCTGCTTCTCAGAAAAGAAATCTGGGTAAACACAGATGAATAGATTAGGAGGGTATATGTCTATAAAGTCTCAATTGAAAGAATGCTTGAAATGAAGGTCATCTTTTTTTGGGGGGGGGGTCTGGTTGTGGGGCCTGAACTCTGGGCCTGGACGCTGTCCATCAGCTCTTCAGCTCAAGGTAGCGCTCTACCACTTAAGCCACAGCGCCACTTCCGGCTTTTTTCTTTTTCTTTTTGCTTATGTGGTGCTGAGGAATCGAACCCAGTGCCTCAGGCATGCAAGACAAGCACTCTACCACTGAGCTACCTTCCCAGACCCGAAGGTCATCTTTTGAAAATAATTAGTTTATGATGATAAGCCCCCGATAAAGGAATTAAATGGAATTAATGACCCAATTAAGGGAACTACAGAAAACTCTTCTTTCTACCGTATGAGACAACATTCTCTAATCCATATAGGACCTTACTCATTCCCTGATATTGAACTTTGCATTCTCCTGAGCTATGAGAGATGTTTCTGCTGTCTGTTAGCAGTTTATCTTTGAGACTCTGTAATTGCAGCACAAAATGACTTTGAATTAAAAAATTACAAAACATGCTGTGGAAAAGTAAATACATAAAAATAAAATCCAAGCTGAGAATTACTTACTGTGTATGGTTTGAGTCAGAGTAGATTTATTTCTATTGAGTCAGTGAATGGTGGTTAATTTAATGATAGAAATAACAATGATTATGTTATGTGCACTACTGTTTTATAGTTCAGCAGTGCTTATGTTGAAAGCACCCTAAAATGATTGAACATTGTATGGTTATCATTTGCACTTTATCTATGATTGAATCACTCTGGAAATCACAGTAACATTATGTGGATTAAGTCTATGATTCAACTTATAACATTTAACTGACATAAGTAGTAAACAGAGATGACTCTGATTTTTATAATGTTGCATGCAAAATTGAAGAGGCTATTTGCAGTTTTTATGACTTTCAAAGGATAATCATGCCTTTTCTATTAATAGAGTCCATTTTGAAGACATATTTTGCAATTCGTTAATTACCATAAGATTACCCAGGACAATTTGGTTGTTTGCTTTTACTGAAGTTAAAGAAATAACAGCTTCAAGGGAAGTTCTAAAAGTAACATGCTTTATACAAAATACACATTGTAAAGATACTTTTATAGTAAAGACAGGCATATCACAACATTTTAAATGGTCCTTCACAGAGCACAACTAACAAAACATCACAAATTCATAAACATCACTAAAAATACTAGAGTAGTATATAGGATTCAATTAAATGAGTTTCCAAGACCAATATTTGTTTAAACTTCAGTTCCCTTTTTATGTATTCAGGATTATCCAGTCATGCTTTAGCCACTCAATTTTAGCTTGTATAGTTTTGAAGCTAGATACTTTTAGAATAAAATTTAATTGGGATATTTTGAGACTATTTTTGATTATAAAATATGTAATAATGGAAATCTCAAATTCTCTTTGCCTTCCCTTTGTGAGTGAAAACCCTTTTGCAAATATTTATAGCATGTACATACCCATTCAAACTTCAAACTTTCCCTTCAAATTACATGCTCTGTTGGTGAGTAGGACAAGGATTCAAGATAGTAAGTACTATGAGAGACATAAAAGAGACATACTCTAATATAGACTAAGTCAGGGAAAGTTCTTTATAGAAGTGATTTTGAAAAGTAAATGAGAAGAATAAATTGAAGCTAATCAGATAAATCACCAGCTATTACAACATATGGAATGCTGGACACAAATTTCCTAGGTCTCTAAGCATTCATATTCAGTCAAGGTAAGCTAGGAGTATAGTATGGAAAATATGTACATTGTAATAATATTCTCTTCCCTGTGGATTTTTTATATTATGACTTTTATTTTTTATTGTCAAGGTGATGTACAGACAGGTTACAGTTACATAAGTAAGGTAATAAGTACATTTCTTGTCAAACTTGTTACCTCTTCCCTCATTTTTCTCTTGCATTCCTTCCCCCCATCCTCCCCACTCCCAAGTTGTACAGATCATTTCCAACATATTGTCTTGTGTATATCTCTACTCCCTGTGTTTTAAAGAAGTCTTACAATGATTCAACATAGTCGTATTCATATATCAGTGCTTTGGGAATTTGTGGGTAATAAAACAATGCAAGTTAATTTGAAGAAATCATTATGTATTATCAACTAGAGTCCATGTGGACCTTATTGAAGTTCTGATGTTGAGTCTGAAGAAACCATGCATTAGAGCATACCTAAAAACTTATTAAGGACATGGGACATGGTGATTGGTTCTATAAAAGAAATAGGTGGAGTTTCAGAAAGTGGACTTGGAAATGGAAATGGTACTAAGGATTAAGAGCATTGTTAATGGAGAAATGAGATAAGGGTTATGAAAATTACAGATTACCTCAAAAACAAGTGTTAAACTTTTTAGATGTGCAAATATTTTTAGTAAGCAAATGATACTACAAACATTAAGAAACTACTTAATTATTCATAGTAGTAGAGTTAATGAAATACAAATTAATGTTTTAAATGGCTCCAAATTTTGAATTCAATTTTCTTATTGAGCAAAATACCATAGACTCTGGATATGTAAAACTTTATATTTCCCTAAATGTCCATGAGTCACTGCTCTGTAAAATAAAGACATCCTATAACATAATGTGCCCATAATATGACATGTCGGTTCTTTAGTCTAAACAGTTTATAAATTTGAAGAGTAGTCCAATTTCTGAATAGGCTTTCACTTTCTTCTGTGGTTATCTCATGGTGTTTTTTTTTCTGTTGTCCTGAAATACTACTGTCATAGGCAATGGCCCAGTTTTGTGAATTCACAATGTAAGTAATGCACCGTTGGTCTTTATTTGCTTTTATGTATTGATAACTTCTTTTGTTAATTGAGAAAAATATTTCTTTTTTTTAATTTTATTTGTGAAAATACTGTACAGAGGGGTTACAATTGCATGGGCAGGATAATGCGTACATTTCTTACCAAGCATTGCAACCTCCTCCTTTGTTTACCCTTCACATCACTTGAGAAAAATATTTCTTTAAGCTTTAAAAAGTAAACAAAATGAAACATGGCTTTTCACTAAAGCTTTCCTTATGTAATTTTTTTAGAACTGTAGGAGAAATTGAGGTCTGCAGGTATGCAATGAATTATGCAAGTTCTTGAAAATTATATTTTTACTTTTAAGTAAGTTCAAGGAATGTTCAGATTCATTATCATAGCTGGGTGTTGTTGGGTACAGTGATTACAATATGGTGTTAGATTTCCATACCTACTTGAACTGACACATTTTGCAAGGTGAATACAGTTTTCTCTGATTATGACTTGGGCTTTATTTCTACACTCTACATCTGGGCTAGAATATGTTTGGCCTGTAGGATGTAACAGAAGAGAGAGTACCTGTTCAAAGATAAATTGCTCTTGTGGGGTTTTGTTTCTCAATCCTCTGCATTTGCTGTAAGAACAAGCCTGCAACAGAGTACTAGAAGATGAAAATTAACATGGATGTGAGTTGATTTTCCATAGTCAGTGGCAGACGGATCCCAAATACGTAGGCAATTTCAACTAAATTAATCATTGCCTACCTGCTCCTCAGTTGACTACAGACTCACGAAGGCCAGATAATATCAGAACATCAAACAACCATGAGGACTTACAAGTGATCATGTTTAGATTTGGTTTGTAATGCAGCAATAACAGTCCCATGAAGTATTATATGTACATGATTCAAGAACATCATCTAGGATCTTTGGTAAATAGATGAGAAAATTTTTATTTTATACTTGTTTGAAGAGTAAGTTTTTATTTATCATTATAGTTCTCATACTGGACTCAGATTTCTATTGACAGGATCTTACAATGGCTAGCAGTCTAAATTGCTCTCTTGATAGTAGTATTTTGCTACTACTTTTAGTGTGATAATTTTAATTTTATGTAAATGTATTAATTTCAATCTGTATTTTCACACCACTGAGGAAAATAAAGGCATGTGCTAGGGTTCTTATGTATTTTGAGTGGCAAGCTCATCTATCTCCTTTGGTTCACTGAAGATATTCTTCAGTCGAATTAACTCAGATATTCTTTTCTGAATTAACTAGTTCCAAACGCTACTCAAGCTATCCTTTATGATAATAAGAAGGAAAATATTTTCTTCATAGAAGACCAAAATACTAACAGGTTGTTGGGAGTTTCTATCTTCCCCAACAGGGCAATTCCTTTTTCTGAACATACTCAAGGTTGCTTAACTAAAATTTAATGCATTGTTTCCATTTTAAAAGCAATTGTGTGTGTGTGTGTGTTTTCCAAACTATGACTGAATATGTAGTATTAATTCTTTCCTCAATTGCTTCTGCGTTTTCTCTATATTTAATAATGCACTTCTTCTGGTGATTAGAAGATCATTCCTAAGTATTATCCATCTGGTTCTTATCTTTATTACCTTAGAAATTATTAGCCATTAATCAACATAAACTATAATTGTCTTTTCCCTATAGCCTGTAGAAATTTAACATAGATAAAGAGACAGATTCAAAGTGATAGAAAGAGAGAACTATCAAGTGCTTTGTGAAAGGTCATACTTAGTGAGATAGTTATTGCAGAAGGAAATTGTCCAAGTCACCTGCCACTCATATATCTGTATTCATCAACAGATATGATGTGTTTGGCACACATACAGTATTTAAATCAAACTTGAGTTAATTCTAAAGTGCGATAAACTTTTAAAATGTATCCATTTTTATTGAAAAATATCAGAAATTTTGACTACTTTGGGACAAAAGTCTCCTACAAAGGACAAAGTCTCCTATAGCCTAATACCAGCTGCTCCTTCTGGATGGGAAGAAATTCTCTAACTCTATCAATAACAAGTGTCATTGTATTTGTAACATTTGCTAGACAAGGCTTTAAAAATCTCATTTTCATTTCTTATAGAGCAGCACTACTTAAAACATATTTTGCTTGGGATAAAGTAGAGTGCTTTGTGGGATTTAGGAAATAAATGAGCATGGGATTGTTGGTTTTGTCAGGTTTTTCGGCTTTGTTCTGACTTTAAAACCCATTTAGTATCCTGGTCCCTGTAGGTCTTTCAATATCCATTTCTGATTTGAGGCTTTAGACACAGTGAGACCGTTCATACTTTCGGATTGCAGATGCCATAAGTCAACTCAGATTTACTTCACATACAAAAAACACAAAATAGTGAACAATGATTGGCTCATATGTTTGGGACCCAGAGATTCTGAATAATACCATCAAATTCCACATCAAATTCTTGCATCCATTGTCCTCTGGATTGATTGCATACAGAGGATGGTTCTCACTGTGCAAATGCTATTGGGCCTCTCAGACTTACATGGTCTTTAGTTTCTAAAATTTTAGAAAGAGGAAAAAGCTATTACCAACTATCAAAATATAACACTGTGGAGAGACAATACATACATGCATTGCATATACATGCATACATATGCACATATGTGCAAATATACATATATGGTGAACATATATCATATCACACATCTAACTCCACCAGTCACCTTGCCAAGAGGCTATGGTAATCTCATTAGCCAAACATAGCTTCTAGGTTGGCTTCTTATCTTTGTTTCAGAATCAAAAAGGATTAACTTAACCTGAAACTTATAAAATAGCCTTCCCATAGGAAAGAAAAAATCTGTTAATGGAACAAGAGAGAAATTTTGTCAGACCATGTGAGAGTTGTCCAAAATAATAAAAAAAATTAATATAACACTAGGGGATTACGTGGTTATTCAGGAATGTATGTTTGGGTTACAAAATGGGTTTCAAGAACAAAGGGAAAATGTTGTTTATATATGTTTCCCAAGAAATCTGTGAGGTATGTATAAACATATCATAGATGTTTGTCAAGTAGGCCACCTAGGAATAAAGGAAATAGAGATGTGACTGAGAAAGTTAACTGAGTCATATTGTAGTTTTAAAAAAAGACCCTAAGATCTAGAGATTTAACTCTTATTATTACCAACCAAGCGTCCTTAAAAACACTATGTACCCTTTTTGATTATTGAGGTTTACATCCCTTTGAATTGGAAACTATAAAGTACATACAGAGTAATGTATTAATACGTAACACATTTCAAAGAAAAAATATATCACTTTGTTATTTTCACCCAGCTTAATAAATGCTTTGTAATCACCTCTTTCTTTGTCTGTAAATGTCATTCACTTCTTTCCTTTTTTTGTTATTTTGTTTTATCTCTTTCCATCCATCTCTATATTCATTTTAATCCATAAACTTCATATAGATAATTTTTAAATTTAGCCTACAGCTTTTGTTCTTTAGCTTGAGAATTTAGATTCGCCATATGTAGAGTGATTTGTGATACAATTAGATTGCTTTTATGTTTTCTTTATTTCCTATTGATTTTATGCATTCTCTTTTTCTATCTTCTCTTTCATGATTTTTTTTCATGACATACTTTTTATCCTGCTGCTGAGAATTAGACATTTTATCCTGCTGGTCGGAAGTATGCTTCTATGAAAACTTTAATATTTTCAATATTGAAATAAAACTTTAATCAATATCATTACTTTCTCCCAAGACAACAGCAAACAATAATTTACTATTCTTACAGCAGCATATTATAGTTGAAGATTTTAATCATGAATTTTTAATGCAATTAAACATATGCTATATCTTTGACTCACTCTGGACATTAAAATTGTCCACACATTTATAGTTATCCATGATTCTTCATTCTGGATGTCTTACTGAGTGGAGCACATTCGATTTCAACCCAACTCAGATGGTGATAAACTCAATTTCATTCGAAAATGTCTTCCTTTTATGTTCATTACTGAATGACATTTTCTCTTTCTAAAAGTGTGAGGAGAGAATTCATGTATTTGGAGCCTATTAAAGGTTTGATTCACTGAATTCTGATTTCTGTTATTGCTGTTGAGAAGTGATCTGGTTGTTATTATCACTCCTGTGAAGATTTTTTTATATACTAGCTTTTTAATTTTCTCTGTATACTATGAGTTTTCTGAATATCACTGCCGTAAATCAAGATGTGAATGCCCTTTGTGTCTACCCTGGTGTGGATTGCTAAACTTGATACCTTCTATCAATTTTAGGCTGTTCTCAGTCTCTATATGCAGGGATTTCCTTCTCTACTGTGATATTGGTGCAGATTAGACTTGTTAAATCTTTGATTCCATTCTTTATTTACTTTACTGTAGATCAACAAATTTGTTCCAATTTATTTTTAATCTTTTTCCTTTATTAGTGTTCAATTTAAGCCATTGATTTTTTAAATTTAAAACATTTTATTTCTCACATTGGTCAATTTTAACATATCTTTTCCTTGATAAAACCATCAAACATGAATTTTATTCCTTTTACATTTTGATACATATTTAACTGATAACCTGGATTTTACCACATCATTATAAACATTTGTTTTTGTTTGTTTGTTTGTCTCATTTTTGGATAATAGCCATCCTAACAGGTGTGATACAACTTCATAATGGCTTTAACTTTCCCTGATGATTAATTATGTTAGACCAATTTTCTTCCACTCGTTGGGCACTTGTTTGTTTTTATTTTGTTGTTGTTTTAAACAGAAAAGGTCTATTCAAGTCATGTGCTCATGTTTTAGTCAAGTTATTTGCTTTGGTTTCACTATTGGTTTGTGGGAGCTTCTTTTGCTTTATGGCTATCAGATATATAGTTGTCAAACATTTTCTCTCATTTTATGAATTGTGTTTTACTGCCCATATTTCCATTGCTGGAAGATGCTTTTAAGATTGATGTTTCATTTGTTTATTTTGAAGTTTGACTTGTGCTTTTAGTGGTGTACCTGAGAAATCATAGCTAAGGCCAATATCATTCCCCTCTATTCTTTCAATAAACTTATAGCTTTAGCTTCTACACTGATATCTTCAATCCATTTGAGTTAATTTATGTGCATAGATTAACATGAGGTGCCCATTTTTAGTTTTGACTTGTGGATAGCTATTTTTATCAACCCCATTTTTAAGGATGTCTTTCTTCCCTCATTGAATATTATTTTGGTTTTGAAGGAGAAAAAAGTGAGAGTTGGGTAGATCTAGAGATATAGATAATAAAGTATTATAAACTTTTTAAAAATGCATGGGCATAGAGGACATTGTGATTTGGTGACAACATACTCAAGGAAGACCCTCCCTTTCTACTTTATATGCAAACTAGCAGTCTTCTGATATCTGAGACACTAGAAATTTAGAGATATCAGTCCCAGAAACCACAGCTTATCTCAGAGATCTACAGCTAGGCTCTGGTGGTAATGAAGATTTATTTAGCAAATTTCTCTTTCAATACTGTGGATATGTGAAGCCAGAGGGATAGAACAGAAAGGAGACAATCTCACTGTGATAGTAGGCAGGAGAACATTGTGTAGGTCCAAGTGTGTAGTATCATTTGGGAAGTTCTGATTCCTCAAATTAGAGAAAGTACTGTGTGCTCTGAGTCTTGATTGCATGTATGGTCAGAAGCCTTCTGTTCAACATATCACATATGCTAATATTCTCTATTCAACAAAATAGTGTCTGGGTTACTTTTTGCAGCTTTATATTGATAATATTTAGGAAAGGGAGTGACAAATGTGTGACTGGCATATAAGTGTGGATGTATTTTACAATGGAAACAATGAGATAATCTATTTTAACAGAGTGACACAGTACCAAAACCCTTATCATGAGCACTCGGTTAGGGTTATTTTATTAACTTGAGAATAAGTGTCTGAAGAAGGGAATACAGGAAAATATTTATAAGAACAGTGACATTTGTACTCTTAGCTAAAATCTAAGAATAATCAATCAATTGCTCAATCTGGCTGGAAATGAATACTTCTGAATTTATCTTGGCAGTAGTATAAGAAAAAGAAAGGCTATTTTTAAAAGACAGGTTTGAGAGGAAATGGAAATTATTCTGGATTTAGTGGCAGATGCTTTAGTTACAATTTTAGGGATGAACCTACACTGGCTTGCTCTCTGGATGTAAGATTTGTTAATTGGTGTTCACAGTTGATTATTAATTTGTGTAGTGATTGACAACAGCAAGCATTTTGGGCAGTGATTGATAAACCACAAAAACTTCAAAAATTTTATCATGGTATGGTGAGAACTTTCTGACCACAGAACATCTTAGAAAATGCTTTTGTTTCTGTTTTTCCAATTGCAAAAGAATCAAATTATATTGGGAAAATTATGAAAAATTGTAATGGGGCAAAAATATAAAGTAAAGTATAAAAGTGTGATTTGAAAGTGTGCTATAATGCATAACAGAATACAATGAGTCTTTATATTTTCTGAATAAAAATAAGAAAAGGGTAAGTAAAAGTGGGCTATCATACATACTTTTAACCTGCATTTTCAATATTTGAAGAACAAATACTTGCACATTATGGACATCAATTTAGTTTGTCCTGGTCCTGGGGCTTGAACTCAAGATTGGAGTGTAGTCCCTGAGCTTTTACTCAATGCTAGTTGTCTCCCCCTTGAGCCACAACTCCACTTGTGGCTTCTTTTGTGATTAATTAGAGATGAGCCTTACAGACTGGCTTCAAATAGCAATCCTCAGATCTCAGCCTCCTGAGTAGTTAATTTGAAAGCCAACAGCTTTCAAGCATACATTTTTGTCTTCTCATTAGAAAATGAAGAGGAGTAATGTTAATCAAGTTCATAGTCAAGTTCCCAGCTCACACTCCAGTGCCTAGTGCTGGCACTGAACTGTATCGAATAATTCTTTTGAATGAATGCATTAAAGAATACATATCTGAAGGTTAAAAGATGTACAATATCATAGGTAAGGCATTGTTATTGCAACTTCAACGCAATCATCTTGCCAAAGCTTACTCCTCAGTACATTTTTAAATATATTTCAAAAATTAAAGATATTATGTAACTTTCATGATAGATTTGAAAAAAGTTAATTACTGAGGTAAATAGTAAAACCATTCTACTTAAAAGTTTATAGAAAACTGAAGATATTATTCTGCCAGATTATCTGTATCTAAAGCTGCAAGGTCAATAATCATATACCTCCAAGAATAGTAAAGATAGAAAATCTTGTCTTTTCCTAGTCCAGGATGCATGTCAATAACATAGACTATAAACAACAACTACAAAGTTCTTATTTTTCTTTGGTTACATTCTGTTGCATCGATTCATTTATAAAATGTCAGTCAATATCACCTCAAGTATTAAAATGGTCCACTTAATTAATGGACTTCTCAATACAAGCCATTAGGTTGAAACAACTATTTTAGGCAAACAGTTTAAATGCACACATCTATCATTTGCATTACTAAGCCCTAACTGTTCATAAGCCTACCGCTGAGGGCATGAAATCTTCACTCCATCACTTTACTGATACATCACCTTAACCCCATTTTGAGGGTTAAAAGACAATGACAGGGAGAAATGGGCTTTCCATAGTCACAGGTAGTAAACGGAAGGGTAAGGTATAGTGAGTTAGTAAAATCATTCACTTGATTATTAAGCTACAGAATAGGTTTGTATACTCATCAATGATTGGGAGAGAATTCTTTAGCTATATTCCAACACAGCCTGCAAGAGGGATGATTGAGGGCTGGGAAGGTGGCTCAGTGGTAGAGCGCTTGCCTTGCATGCATGAGGCCCTGGGCTCGATTCTTCAGCACCACACAAGCAGGGGAAAAAAAGCCAGAAGTGGCGCTGTGGCTCAAGTGGTAGAGCGCTAGCCTTGAGCTGAAGAGTTGAGGACCCAGAGTTCAGACCTATGACCAGACCCCCCAAAAAAGAAAAAAAAAAGAGGGATGATTGAGTGGCAGCAGCTGATGTGAGATTACTGACACCTCTTTGTCAGTACTATATAATTTTTACTCAGCTTAAATCTAATTAGTGATATTATATTTTGAGATAAATTCATAGATTTGACTTTTATTATTTAAGTAAAATGTGCCTGGTTCGTCCTAGGGAAACCTAAAACATTTTATAAATTGTTTGTTAATGGCTTAGACTCCTAGAGCCATTGCTGAACTCAGTTTAAACAAGCTAAGTGTAAATATATTGAAAGCATATGAATTAAATTTTCCTTGAAAATTCATATGGGTTTTCAAATTGGGATGAAGACTGCTTGGCCAAGGCATTGTATGTTTTGCCAAACCCCAAGTGTTTGAAAAATAGTTTTAAAGCATTTTATTGAACCAAAATGCTACCGAGGACGCACATTCCTACAAGTCTGTCTTTTCTGTTTTGTTTTGTTTTTGTAAATCTGAAGTCAGATTATATTGGAACAAATCAAGTATTCATAGGACAATGTGTTGCATTATTCCCTGCATTAATGTAAATTGTTTAATAGAATGGAAGTGGTCAAGTATGGTCAGAGATAAACAAAGCATCTGTTGTACGAGCTAATAGTCATAGAATGGTGTATTTAGGAACAGGAAGAGGAGAGAACATGAGGGAATAGGAAAGGGACTGAAATAACTGTGATCATTATGTAAAGAGAGCTTGAATTGACTAATGGGGAAAAGAAATATTTCTAACATAGTGGTTTGATCATAATGAAAATTTAATCTGTGTGTGAGAGAAAGAGTAAGAATATTTTCATTTTGCATGTGTGTGTGTGTGTGAATTATTCATACTGAAAGCAACTTAATTTATTGAGACTGATGAAAAAAGATTTGTAAAATTAGCTTCTATAATGTTCCTTAGGCATGACTTACTCAAACTACCCCTCTGCTAGGTGACCCATTAGCACTTTATTTATTTGTATCTTACTTGAGTTATGGTCTCATGGTATTTTTTGTATTATATGTGTGTTCATTTTTAAACATAAACATTTAGGAATGTTAGGTCATTGTTATCTAATCATTAGCAAAATTGCTTGAAAATGATTAGAATCTGGAAAAACAGTTCACTGAAAACACGGCATTGTAGGAATTGACTTTGTCCCTAATAATCACTAGAAAAATATCTAGGACATCTAAAAGCTCCATTGTAAATTATCTTAAGCATGAAATTAAAAAAAGTTCTTGTTCTTTTAGTAAAAATCTCTACAAAAACTCTACACAAGACTCTCGGCTCTTGATGAGACAGAATATTTTCCCATGACTACATCAGAGAATATGGTAGACTGTTGTTTTTCCCAATTTGTTATTTTCATTTCTGGAGTGAAAACTACCTTCTGAGAGCATCATTGGGACTATTCACTATCATTGGTGATCTCAGCCCTCTTGTAGTTTAGCCACATTTCATTCTCTATTTCATGTGCTTACTAAAATTGTAAATGATTACATTATTTTTCTTCAAAAATAAATTTGCCTCTTCTATTAAATGAGTTATCCAGAATCTGATAATGTCACTCAAGTTGGTCAGTCTAGCCAGTTTTTAGTACTGTGCTTGGCATTGAACAAATACTATATTTTAAAATGAATGATTAAATTTTTGATTGTGGAAAGGTTATCGGGCTCTGATGTGTTTATGTTCTTTATCTCTTGCCATAGCAGCTATTAGTAAAGAATAATCAAATTATGGTATCCTTGCCAAGTGAAAAAAATAGCAAATTAACTTTAGGCTAACTAACTAAGCCTATGGCAACTATGACAATACTATATTCTATTCTTTATTCCAGGCATGAATTTGAATAAATGTAGCTTCTGGTAGGAGTTTCAGGAAGGCTTTGAGATTTTGTATTAAATTGTTGATTGTCAGATTTACAAACATGATCAACAAATGCCTAGAGAGAACCTGATAGAGGTACAAGTTTCAGTTGCTATAGGCAGCTCCAGTTCTGTAGATCTATGAGCCTTTGCAGAAGTAAACTTTAATCTTCTATGTAAGTAAATAAACCACACAAAAGTATGATAGTAGTAAATTAGACAAATTTTTCTTTCTTATGGAGCATGTAAATTTTTCTTTGAAATTCAACAATCTCACACCTTATACCTCTGTTAGGGATAAAAGTATTATCCATCAGGCTCCCTTCTAATTTCACTGACTATAAGGGTGAAGAAAGTGCTTGTAATATTGAGAAGGGTAGAGGCAGATCAGCAATAAAGGAGACTATGAAACTCCAATAGAGGGTGCTGTGTCATCTTTCAGTTTCCATAAAGGGGGAAAAAAAGGGGCTTCAGTTGTGCCAGAAGCTTTCACAGTGACTATGTATGGTGAGATGAGGCCAAGACAAGTGCACATTGGTAAGAAGGCCAGAACCATCTCCAATCTTGCCTGCTCGATGGATGTGACTACCTTTAGTTATCTACCAGCATTTCTGTCTCATTCACTTGTATCTCTGTGTCTCATTCTGTGTATCATTCACTTGTATCTGTGTTTGCATGTGTGTTTGTGTTTATATGTATGTGTTTTCTTGCACTTTCAAATACTTGGCATTTGTTCATAATAACGAACAGATTTTCAAATTTTGATCATTTTCTATTTTAAAAAGATTTATTTATAGCAGGGCACTGGTGGCTCAGGCCGATAATCCTAGCTAATCAAGAGTCTGAGATCTGAGGGTTGTGGTTTGTAGCCTCACCAGGTGGAAAAGTCGATGAGAATTTTACCTCCAATAAAATACTCAGAAGAAGCTAACAGTAGTGCTATGGCTCAAGTGATAGAACACTAGCCTTGAGCAAAATAAGCTTATGGACAGGACCCAGCCCAGAGTTCAAGCCCAAGAACCAGTACCCTCCCTACCCCCAGAATCCTGAAAACTAAAGCCAATAATACATTCAAGATATCATTTCTGTAGTTGAGGAGGTGGGAGCAACAGGATAGTAGGGGAAAAACAAAGGAGGAGGCAACAATGCTGGATGAGAAATGTACTCATTTTCTTGCTCATGTGACTGTAACCCCTTTGTACAGTATTTTCACAATAAAAAACTTGTTTGTTTTTTTAAAAAGATATCATTTTGGTTTCATTTCACAGAATGGAAAAACCATAGTTTTAGATTGAGCTGAAACTGGTCACTAAATTTAATTTTCCACAGAGCAGCAATTGCCTTGGCTTATATTTTGAGAAGCCTCACATAAGAAAGTAACAGGAAAGACCAATGATGTGTAGAAGGCAAAAAATTTCAATACCTTTTTTTCATTAAAAAAAGTTGTAGTAAAATTTAATTCTAATGAAAATAGTAAATAATTTATCTAGCCAATGTGACTGTTCTATTTTCTAGTAATTTACTGTACTATCAAATATTTTATACTTTTTATTGTCATTCAAGTAATAGGCCTTGTTAGGTCAATATTTGTATTATAGAAATAAATATTAAATTACATACATACACACATTCTCACAGTTACTGAGAGAGACATACAGACTCTAGTACTATCGTTGAGATGAGTGTTAAAAATAAAATATTTGAAAATAAGTTCTCTATTCTTAGATAATTATTTTTCATTTTGCAATGTAATTTTTATCATTATATGACAATTAAGAAATGAGTAATAAAGCACACACTATCATGCTCAAAACATGGTGAACAATAATAAAATTGTGCTTTGGAAAAGATCATTTCAGTATATGGTTTCCAGTTGAACTGTAATAAAATATTATTTCCCAATTTTTCAGTCCCACAAAATAAATTCTGTTACCAAAGTATTGATGTTTGGATAATTTAATTATTTATAACTTACTGAATAGTTCACTTTATTTTTAGTTGCTTTAAATTTTTGCTGGATTCTGTTTAGTGCATACATTCCAAATTAATTACTCAAAGCAAACATTTTGGTGCTATCTTTTGTATAATTCTTAACAGTCGACAGCAGCTTTTCTGGTAGCTGTAGAATGGTCTTGTTTCTCATCATTCGGGTAAATGCCCAAAAGTGGGATTGCTGGATCATAGGGGAGCTCTATGTGGAGTCTTTTGAGGAACCTCCATACTACTTTCCAAAGTGTTTGAACAAGTTTACACTCCCACCAACAATGCAGTAGGGTTCCCTTCTGGCCACATCCCCTCCAGCATCTGTTGTTATTAGAGTTCTTGATTATAGCCATCCTAACTGGTCAGATAAGTTGATGTTAGGCGAAATGAACCCCAAGATAAGGACTTAAATGGTTTTCCTTTGTTGATATTGTTTCTACCATATATATAAAATGATTTCTTTGTAGCTTTGTATGTCCCTCCCCCACAGTATAACTCCTGTTTTCACTGTATTTGATATTGGTATACTTTGTGGAGGGGAAGGGAAAAAACAAACTGTTTAAACAGGAATATAGGTGGACCCATTGCAACAATGAGATGTACAAAACGTTATGTCAGAAAAAGAACTTTACAACTTTGGCGTGGGTGGGGGGAGATGGGAGGGCAGGGATGGTAAGGGGAATCACAGGAGGAGACAACAATGCTTGATAAGAAATGTATTCATTACCTTGCTCATGTAATTGTAACCCCTCTGTACGGTATTTTCACAATAAAAAAAAAACTTTAAAAAGAAGAGCTTTGCAAATACACCTCAAGGATACATGCAAATTTACATATAACAACAGAAAAATCCCACTTGTGAAAATATGCACTATGTTTACTAAATAGAAAACCATCAGAATTTTCAATTTGGAAACTTAAATCCAGTAGAAGACCGATCAAATAAAATTTGCCTTTCCTTTGGATGGAAAAAATAATGCAATTGATCCTGCTCATTCTTTTTCTCAGTAGACAGTTTAATGCCCAATTTTCTCCATTCAAAATATTTTACAAAAAGCATATGGAATAACTTTTTCACATCTTCCATCAGGCATGTGGAGGTTGGTGAGAAAATAGGTCATAAGAAAACAGTTAAAAAGAAATACACAAAATACATTCAAGATGTGCAAGCGAACCCAAATGCAGATTTAGCATGCCCTGGCACACTTCGGAGTGAGAAAAACACTGGATCCAAATTCTTGATTACACTATTGCTCAAATTACTAAGTATGAATAAACACTAAATCAATATTTATTTTCTGTGTTGCATAACTTCCACATCCAAGGAAAATCATCTGATTAACTTTTTATGCAGACTAGTAATAAAATCTTTATTAAATATGATAATACATTTTAAAAAAGAAAAGTACATATAGTTTCTCTGGCAAGAGCTAAATAATAATTATATGTCATCTAAATTAGAAATTGAACACCTTATGGTCACTGACATCCATAAAAATAAGAACATTTACAAAAAAAACAGGAGAAAAACTAAAAAGTTTTTCTATGTTCTTTTAGTCTGGTATCTGAATATGTGTTAAGTAATGCTTGTTTTGCACTTTTTAGAAACTGAAGATAATACAGAATTACTTTATTTATGACTCCTGATTTTATATCTCTCACTGACAACTTCAAATACATTTCCTATTTGGCTTCCGAAGTATCTAAACATATAGATGAGTATAATTAATAGCATTTTCTTTCTCCATTTGAAGAAAGTGAGGCTTAAATTTGTAAGAAACATGTCTAAAGTGTTAAAAATTGTTAAAGTGGAATGCAATCTTAATCTTTGCATTTACAGTATCTCAATAGTTACAGCATACTATCATTTCTTTAAATATGTATTGGCTATGCTCATATGATCATAGAAAATCATGTTTATTGAAATGAATTCCAAGAAATGGAAGCAAGAGGTTTGTTATTGTGCTGAATGTAGTTCTTTTTTTTCTTTTTTCCTTTACTTTTTTTCTTTCTTTTATTACCTTCTGTCACTGTTTTTTATTTCTATACCCTTTGTCTTCCATGAAACTTTGTCTGATTTGGGGAGGGGAAAAGGAAGCATAGAAACAGGGTGACCAATACAACAGTGAATTCTGCTAGATACTATGATGGAAATGAATTATGTAACTTGGAGGGAGTTGAGGGAAGTCTGGAGAGCAAAATTGGGAAAGAAGGTGGGAGATGGTGACCCTGTTCAAAAGGAAATGTACTCATTACCTGAGTCATAAAACTGTAACCCCTCCATGCATCAATTTTACAATAAAATTTTTAAAATGAAAAAGAACATGGACGAGAACACTCAAAAAAACAATAAAGAAAAAAAGAATATATTGATAGTGTCTGTAGCTCATGCATTAACTTTAGCTCCTCAAATGGCTGCAATCTAAATATCACAGTTCAAAACCAGCCCAGCCAGAAATATCTGTGAGACTTAGTCTCTAATTAACCAACATAATGCTAGACTGAAGATTTGGTTCAAATGGTATAGGCCCAGCTTTGAGCAATCTAGCCAAGTGCAATTTAGAAATCCTAAGGTCAGAGCATGGAACACGCATACACATTCACAAAAATATATTGGGGAGGCAAGTGATCCCATTAGTATATCTTGTAACATCATATACAATGGTATGTCTTGAAATCACATATATGTTGTTTCATTGTAGTATAAAAATGTCTAGGCTTACCTAATATCATAGTGAAAAATCAACTGACTTGTTTTGTTTTGTTTTTGTTTTTTGTAAATGCCAAATAGTAAGTAACCATGTTGAGATATAAGTTCAAGCATTTAAGTCCTTTGACTACTTGTGTCTTGAATGGCTCTTATTCTATATTCTATTTTAATCATATTTGTTTTGGAACTGCTTAAGGAATGCATTGCATTTATAATTAACATTATGATAGACCTCTTTTTAAAGAAGTTTGTCTCCTTTTTGCTATCAGATATGTAATATCATTAACATAAAGCTTTAGAAGAAAATCAAACCTAATCTTCAAAAAATAGCAAAGCCCAATAAAAAAATTAAACCAAAAAACCAATCAATCCATAGTATGGAGTGGGATGAGTATTTTCCTAGTACTAACAAAATATCCCAGGAGAATATATAGGTGTTACCTTTCCCTTATGCTGAGGCAATCTGGAACAAGATTATTCTGAATCCTTGGCATAGTTTAAAGCCAGTTTCTAACTTGGCAAACATTACACAATAAGTAGTGTGATCTAATCACTTGAGTTAATCAACTCCAACATTCCTCAGTCAATAAACTCAACAAATATGCTTTAGGGGACTCTGAAAAATCTTGGATCTGGTTCTGTCAATTGGCCTCTGACCTCAAGAGGTTTACAATTAAGTCAAAGGAATGAAAGACCATGTTTCAAAAGAATTTTAGCTCTAAAATTGTAAAGGAACTTCTACTTGCTTTAAGAATGCTTTCTGAGCTATTTATAAAGGCTGACTTCTAGGAAAGACCTAATAATTAGTTATTGAGTAGATGCCTGAATGATTTAAGAGAAAGTAGCCCTTGATATTACATATAATTGGGTTCAAATTATCACATCTTTGAACTATTTACTATGTTTATTACTTTAGTGTTTCAGGAAATAAACCCACCTAATTTACATAGTTACAATGATTAAGAATTATTTATGCCATCATATTTCTTTGTACTTAATTATAAAATGCAACAACTCCTAAAACTGATATATTCATGTCAAAAGGTCAAAGGTATTTGGCAATATCATGAGAGGACTGTGAGCCCATGAGATTCAGAGTGATGATAAGATGCTGAGTGCCTAACTTGCTATTGTAATAATTAAAGTTAAGCTTTAAAAATAAGACTTCAAGCCTGCATGAGTGGCTCACGCCTGTAATCCTAGCTACTCAGGAGGCTGAGATCTGAACATTGCAGTTCAAAGCCAGATCCCATTGGAAAGTCCATGAGACTCTTATCTCCAATAAACCATTCAAAAAACCAGAAGTTGCACTGTAAATGGTAGAGTGCAGCCTTTAGCTGAAGAGCTGAGGGACAGCACCCAGGCACAGATTTCAAACCTCACAACCACACACACACACACACACACACACATACACACACAAAGACTTCAATAGAAGGGGTGGGGAGAAGAGGATAATGTTAAATGGAGACAATGATCAAGATGCACTATATTCATAAAATGCTTTATTAAATGGCACCTCCTTTGTACAACTACTTAAAGATAATATATTTTTTAAAGACTTAAATATACTATGGTTCTGGATTTGTACTGTGTCTTTAAGCACGATGTTTGATGTCTTATAAACCTTACAAGGGAATACGTACCTTCTAGACTTTAAAGTTATGGAAATGAACCAAAATAAAGACTAATATGGAACAGATATTCTATCAGTGGTACCTATCTAGTGAATAATATGGATTAGAATAGTAAATGTTTTGCACAATAGAAAAACACTGAATTAAATAACAACAAAACAACCCTAAAGCAACAGAAAAAAGCAAACACAAAAGAACATGAAATTACTCAGTTATTTGGAGAATAAAAACATATAATAAATTTGGAAAATTTCAATGAAAATGATGTTTCTTTAAGATTTATGTAAGAAGTTGTAGCAATTTTACATAGTAGAATCATTATGTCCATATTACTATCATGTAAACTTCGCTTAAAATAATACATAATATGTGTGAATAGGTCTGTAATTTGGGCAGAGTAGTTAAAACTTCAAGTAGATAATGATGTAATTCTATTATCATGTGTTTCTGATAGATTAGGAAAACAAAGCAATATGCAGATTTAGATAAATCAGCAAAGGCCATACATCTCTATTGAATAGAATTACTCTAATTAATTGAGTACGTCTTGAAATTTCAGTAATGAATACACTTGCAAACTGTTGTGTTGGTAAGATGACTATTTCTGAATTTCACACCAGATATACTAAATAAGCATAGTAGGAATGGAGCTAGGCTTCTATATTTTCAGCAACCCATCTAGAAGAAGATTGTACACATAAACTATTCCTTGTGTGTATACTAGTAGAATGCAAATGCTAACTTGTTTTTTTAAGCAACTTTTTATGTGCGTTAACTAAGTACCCTTAGTTTTCTCAGCATCATACAATTATTTATTTAAAGTAGCCAAATAGATAAGGATATACAAAGCCCTGGGAAAGTTACTGTTTAATAAATGTTACCTAGTTTTGCTATTCAGTCATTTTCTTTGAGGTATTTTTTTAAGGTGGATGTGGCCGCAGAGACACAAGATACATTTTAATCATTACTCTCCATATACATTTTCTCAAACTGAAAAGCCTTAATAATCTGCCTTTTTCACCTCTAAGGGAGGCTTTCTGTCATTTTGGCTGTTTAAATCATACCTTCCTGTGCCTTTTCCATCTACATTATATCTTTCATGTCACTAGCAATCACACCATGGAATACAGCAGATGAGGCCTCACCATAATTTCACAGTAGGATAAACTTATGCTTCCTTTTAGTTTTCTACCCTTCCTAACACTGCCTAGCATTTTAAAAATCTTTTTTCTGCATAATTGCGGAGGGGAGGGGGACAAGGAAGTTCCAAAAAAGTCATTGACAGTTTCCTTTTCCCAGGCAGGAACTTAACAACTCAGAGCCTATGATTAAAAAACAACAACAGAAAAAAACACGGTGTCTTAAATTTGTTCTCTCCAGATACATTATCCTAATTAAAATAATAACACTTTATAGTTCCACAGTGGTTTATGATGCAGAACATCCATTTGTTCAGAGTCATCAAGGTCCCATTTCATTATATGATCTTACTGATCTAAGCCATTTCTGACACACACATACATACTCACACACTAACATAAAGCCATCTCTGTTATGTTTCCCCTTTTCCTCCAAATCTTATTCTACATTGAAGATAAGGTAAGGTTTGAGAATGATTCTGCAGGGCATCTAACTTGTTTCTGAGAAAGTAGTCTTTGGGAAGTATTTCAGAAGATTAAGAACTCTCAAAATAATATTGAAATTATTAAAATAATATTAGTTAAAAGTATCAATATTTAATAACTGAAGTTGTGTAGTAAAGGTTGATTTTTTGAGACAATGTGTGTTACGAAGAATTAGAGGTACAGGTGATGGTATTTTCATAGAGACATAGCTATTTGGCAATAAAAGATTATGGTCTAATGGAGTAATTCTGTGGCTTTACTCAAAAAACATTGAAAAACCAACTGAGTTATTAAGCTGGCAAACATTTTTGTATAGCTATTTTGAAATTATGGAAAACATTTTCAGCTTAATAGAAAACTGTATTGGATATCTTGTATCAATGTCTTAGAAAAAATAAGAATGTGTCAGTGGATGTAGGTATTAACAAATTTATTATGTCATTCAGTCACAGTTATTATTTCCACATATGGTATTAGGAGATCTTATCAGGGAAACAGAGTCCATGACAGATATTAAAAAGAAATAATTTAGTCTGGGGAACCAGTTACAATTAGTGGAGGAAGAAGTAAAAAGACAATTTGATAGTGAGACAAATTTGATATTTTTTGTAAAGAATAGTGACCATTTTTCTCTTGACCTTAAAGGAACCAGAATAGCACTAGTGCTATTAGCTTCCCCAAGCTACAATCCACCAGACAGTGGAATGGAAGGATTACAGGAAAAATTGTATCCTACCTCTTTCCCATTGGCAATTAAGAGATATAGACAAGGCAAATACAGAGTCTTCAAAAGATTTGACCTATCTTAAGATTGTTCCCTACTTCAGCACCTGTGAGCAAGAAAACAATTGTAGGATCTCCTAAAACATTTGCTGGATTCATGAATTACAAATGCCTCATGTGAAAAGGGTAGTTTTTTAGATGGCCAATTGCATTGCTGTGGAATTCCAACTCTGTTTTGATTAAAGACTCGTGGCCAAGGTTTGGTAGGTGATATTCTCTTTGTCTATTTCCTGTTGTGTTGGATGTTTCTTTTACAAACTTAAAGTTTGAGAGCTGTGTGCTTCACCTGCTATCTCACTGTCCAAGATGACACATCATAAAATTATCTATACTAATGCCAAATGTTCTTGTTTGCTCTCTATTGTTCTTTTCTATAGCTCCATGATTCCTTAAGGCAATAATAAATCAGAGAATCTTTGAAAAAATGGACAGATACGCATAACTCATACTGGATAAAGTTTCAAGATTCTCATTCATAGTAAAAAAAATAAAAGTAAAACATAACTTTTCATAAACGGTTTGGTGAAAAAACAAACATCAGTGATGTTGTCCAATTTTCTTACCATAGCCATTTTTGCAATGAGCTCAATGAATACATGATATATATTTTGAAAGCTTCTTGTTCCTCATATTGTGCAATGTAACTATGAACATGATCTAAGGCCAAATGTGAGTTTTACAATAATAAATAAAGGAGAAAGCACTGTAGACAAAGGGAATCACAGCAAGCATTGGAATGAGATGGATCTTGATTAGAAGACTGGCATCAAGATTGAGCAATCTGACAAAGAAAAATTTGTAGTTTGTGTGTACTTTTTCATTTGATAATTAGAGACAATAATACCTACATTGTAATGTTTATGGCAACAATTAATTTTTGTGTATACCTACAAATTTTTAGGTATATCTACATATTGCAATTGCTTTAATGTTTGATCTCTAGTATCTTCATCATGGTAATAACAGCACTGAGATGGATTCATTCAATCTACTACTCAGGATGTTGTAAGTGAACTTTGATTCAGTTGTGGTGCCTACTATTGGAGAGGGTTATTTTTCATTTTATGAAAATAATGAATAGGAAAAGTTATTATCAGATAAAAAGGAGTAACTATGTGAATTGGGAGATGTATGGAAAATTAAAATAAGGTAAACCAATACTATTGGAAAGTATCTGCTGTGGTATCTATTTTTTGATGATTTTTAGTTATAATTTCTTTATAACCCCACAATAATTGGTGCAATATATTTTTCTCAAGTATGGAGCCTTAATCCTTTTGAAATTTGAAAAATGTGATTTGGGATTCAGAGTTTTTGATGAAACCAAATATGCTGAGTAGTAGTTTTAATAGGTTCCTTAAGACATAAAGTTCAACAGTTTAAACTATATAATTCAGTGCTTTTTAGTATATATTCAGAGATACGGACAAGTATATTGATTTAATTTCAGAACATTTGTCTCATCTCTAGGAGGAAACTTGTAATCATTAGCTTACACTCACTTCTGCTACCTCTCCACCATCTGCAAGAACCAGAAGTTGTTTCATTTCTACTATAGATTTATTCTGTTTTATTTATAATGTGGTTAATTTATCTCCTATGGATTTGTCTAAATAGGAACATATGGCGTAGGTTTTAGTGATTTTTTTCATTTAATATATTTTTAATTAATACCATTTTGTAGAATTAGTATTGCATTCATTACTTCATAAGGATTTTTATTGGTAAATGATTTAATCACATTTGACTGCTAGGAATAAATTGGCAGTGAACATTTGTGTACAGGTTTGTATGTGAATATGTTGTCATTTTTCTTCTATTTCTATGCATGAGGTTGCTGAGTTATTTGTCATTCTATGTTTAACTTATTGAAAATTAACAAACTGTTTTGGCAAAGAGGCTGAATCATTTTATATTGCCATCAGCAGCATCTGAGATTTCAATTTCTTCATATCCCAGTCAGTTCTTATATCCTTCTTATAACTATAATTATAGCTACCTTAATGGATATCTGTTGGTTTCAAACTGGGGTTTTGATTTGTAATTCCCTAACGATATAATTGAAAATATTTTCACTGATTGTTTCTCTTCTTTAAAAATTATTCATTTTTAAAAAATATTGGTGAAGGTATTTTATTCATTTTAATGAGTTATTTTCCTTTTATTTTTTGCTTCTTAGGAGTTGTTATAGATTTTGGATACACATTCCTTAATAATACTAGAGTATTTTCTATTATTATACTTTTATTTCCATAAATATTGAAGTATTTTCAAAGTATGATTAACCTTTAATATATTGCCATTTTAGTTTCCCAGTGATAACCTTCTAAGCACAAACACTTTAATTCTATCTTATCAATATGTTTATTGCTTCAATTTTAGTAATACAAAATTATTGTCTAACTTCACATCAGAACAATTTGCCCTGAAGCATATTTCTGTGAATTTTATTAGTTTGAATCTTAACTTTAAGTCCACAGCTCACTTGAGTAATTATGTTTGTGTGTGAGATAATCCATAGACTAAATTCAATTATATATACATAAACATCCAAGTATATCAATACCCTTTACTACAAAAAAAATCTTCTTTCCATTATTAATTTCATTGCTTTGCTAGAAGCAATGGATCAGGAAAGTTAAGGTTTTCTCCTGAGGGTCAGTGGAACTTCATTGATTACTGATACCCATAGTTTGATTGCTAGAACATGGTGGTACATTTGGAAATAAGGAAGGGTGAGTCTTCCATCTTTGTTCTTTTGTGAAGATTGTTTTGACTGCTCCTTTGTTGTTTATTAATTTCTTACAAAAAGCAAGTTGAGATTTATATTAGGAATTGAAATACATCACATGTATCTTTTTGAGAAATTTGTTCTTAACAAAATTATTGTCTGATCTCTGAAAATGTGTTTAGTTTCAGTAGTGTGTTTAAAATGTGACATACCTTATGGTAACCACTATAATTTATATTAGATATTATTAAGTTATTAAAATTGCTCATCAAAGAACATTTAGTGGCATCCAAATAATATACTGAGGGAGAAAAGATATTTTAGTAACTACACATATATGCATATATATGTATAAAATATATAAAGGAAAAGTCAACAGTTGAGAAAGAATCCAAAAGATGAATGGACATCTCAAAAGAAGGATATCCAGAGAGTTCCGGGAAGATGGTGGAGGAGAAGCTGGAGTCTAAACAACCTCTCGCATAGAAAGCAGTTTTAGAGTTCCAGTGAACAGTTCTAAGCCAGAGAATCACACCAAGTGTGCCATCACAGGACAGAGAGTTAAGCAAGAGAGGGGAAGCCAAGGCAAGGAGACACATCTGAGCGCTTGCCAGCAGCTGCCGCGGTGGCGGCCGGATCGCGGCGGCGACCAAAGGGCACCCAAACCTAAGCCACAGAGAGTCTGGGACAAAGGAGCCAGATGCAGCGGGCGAGCGAATTCTACTCAACACCAGCAAGAACCGATAAGGAGCAGACATCCTCATCCTGCAGTTTGCAGACCAGAGACGACCCAGGATCCAAGACTCTGCGTGAGTAGAAGCCCGACATCCTCACTCCTTCTCAGCGAGCAGAGGAGGGAAGGCC
>NW_012267219.1:20902227-20908610 GCF_000151885.1 Dipodomys ordii | reverse complement strand
TTTGGGCATTTACCCAAATGTTTACAAACCAGACCACACTAAAGCTACCAGCACAACTATGTTTATTGCAGCATTATTTACCATAACTAAGATATGGAACCAACCCAGATGTCCCTCAGTAGATGAATGGATCAAGAAAATGTGGTATATATACACAATGGAATTCTATGCCTCCATCAGAAAAATGACATTGCCTCATTTGTTAGGAAATGAAAAAACTTGGAAAAAATTATATGAAGTGAAGTAAGCCAGGCACAAAGAAACATAGGTCCCATGGGGTTTCCCTTATTTGCAATATCTAAATATGTATGAGTCAAGCAGAAAAGGTCAGATAATGTGATGTTAGGAAAATAAACCCTTAGATATGTATTTTAATGTTTTTTTTTCTTTCATGTATTCGTTTCTAACACATTTATAAGATCATCTCTTTGTTGCTTTGTATGTCCCTCCCCCACAGTATAACCCCTGCTTTCACTATATTTGATGTCAGTATAACTTGTGGAGGAGATGGAGAAAAACAAGTCGTTAAAGGATACAGGTGGACCTGTTGCAACAATGAGAAGTACAAGTTGTCATGTCAAAAACGAGCTTTACAACCTTGGTGCGGGGGAGGGGGGGTGGAGGGAGGGAGGTGGATTGGGTAGGGGGGGAGTCTGGGAAGGGATGTGAAGGGTAAACAAAGGAGGAGGCTGCAATGCTTGATAAGAAATGTACGCATTATCCTGCCCATGTGATTGTAACTGCCCTGTACAGTATGTTCACAAAAAAATAAAATACAAAATTTTAAAAAAGGATATCAAAACTAGCTATAAATGTATGGAATTTACTTGCTAAAATATATATTATTTACTAATTTTATTAGTGATACATAGAAGCAAATTAAATCATTATGTGATATGCTCATGAACCCACAATAATTATTAAAATGATGATTAATAATTAATAATGCAATCTTTTAGAGTGAATGCACACAGCTTTAATTCTGTAATTTCCAATTGAAAGCAATGTATAATATTTTTCAAACAGTATCAGCCTAAATCAAGCACTCTAGCATTTATTTAAAGCTCAACATGTACATACACTATAACCAATACTTTATTTATTTACTTATTTATTCTTTTGTCAGTGTGGGGCTTGATTCCGCACCTAGCCTCTGTCCTTGAGCTCATTTGCTCAAGGTTAGTGCTGTACCACTTTGAGCCACTGATCCATTTCCAGTATTGGAGAGAAGAATCTAATAGGGATTTTTCTGCCTGGGCTGACTTTAAACGTGATCCACAGATCTCAAACTCCTGAGTAGTTATGATTATAGGCGTTAGCCACTGCTGCTCAGCTAATCAATACTTCTTGACTATGCTTGTCAAATAATATATATAAGAAATGCCATAGAAGTGTTATTTATAATAGATTAAAACAAAAACCAATTAAATTCCCTTTTGTAGTAAAATAAATAAATTGGATTTTTGTTTAGATAATTAATTGGATAGGCACAATATAATTAATTGGATAGGCACAATAGATTATTAAACAATAAATTACAATGGATCATTTCCATTGATACAAATCCCTATGAGTAAAAGTTATGGGAAGAAATCAAACACACAAGTTTAATAATCCAGAATAACAAATTCAATAATTGATAATAAGAAAATTCTGTGTAAAATATTCTTGGTAATATAATGTGTGTGTATTTGTGTGAGTGTGTGTGTGTGAAATTTAATCAAACAAAGCCACAGTTTTTTTATGGGTTGAATTGTATTTTCACAAACTTTATAAATTGAAATTTTAAATACTATGTAAAAGTACATTTGCATGAGTACCCCACATTCTTCCTCAGTATAATTATTCTCAAATCTCAGAATGGGATTATATTTACATGAAGTTGTTAAAATGGGTCTAATCAAAAGATAGGGGGGCGGGTTATAAATAGTGTAGATTATGTCAGATAGGCACCAGGAGCACACATGCCTAGAAACAAAATATGTGTGTGTGTGTTTAGAACTTTGTGGATTTGAAAATGTGGATAAGGCATTGCAGACACATTCTATAGTTACTTAAATCCAAACTCTCTGGTATGAGTAATATCAATTGACTCCTTAAATAACTGGAGATTTTACATCTTTGTTTGAACTGTGAAGGCATTGTGAATTACAGGATAGTAAATATAAACATGGAGTCTGTGTCAGATGACTTGAAAGCACTGTTAGCCTTGTTGTATAGTATAGCCAATACAATAAAAATGCTAATGAAGTGAGGGACAAAGAAGGTCCATGGAATATGGGCCTGGAAATTACACTCCTCTGAGGCACATTTTAATATCTAGTAAAACTGTGGTTCTAATATAGAATAGTATTGGGACTATTAAATAAATTAAAAAATATCATGAGTAAAACTTGATATCCTTTACTAGAATTATAGAATTGGACCAATATATAAATAACACTTTTATTCTTATTTGGCCTGTTATTTGATCATGGCTCAGGGAAAATAACCTGATCTCATTCCAGGTTGAGGAAGGCCTGTTCCATCATAAGCACTATTAATTAAAAGACCTTCTGCTTCTTTAAATTTTATCTTAGATGGTCAAATCTGTTGGATAATGAAAACTATTTCTACTTCATGTTTTCTGAAAATAAAATATCAGCATAAAATTTCTATTATTCATTTGCTTATTTATAACTTTTTTCTATCTGTGAAAACATTGGGGCTTGAATTTGAGGTTTCACACTCTTGGTTTGCTGCCTTGCTCATAGCTGGTGCTCTACCACTTGAGTTATGCATCTCATCTGGAATTTAGCTAAATTGAAGAGTAAGTCTCTAGAACTTCTGCCTGGGCTGGTGCTGTATTCAGATCCTCCAGATCTAAGCCTCCTGACCAGGTAGAATTAGAAATCTATAGTAGTAATTGAAATTAATATTTACATGAATTCCCAAAGTCTACTATATATGTTTTTAAGTATAATTTTCTTATATTCCAAGGAAGATGAGAAGGTTCTGGGAATATCTGTGTAAACACTGTTGTAAGATTTTTTTATATATGTAGGAGAAAACTGGTAGTAATATCTCTTAAAGCAAGGTTTGGCAAGAGATGACACTTGGAGAATGAAATGATACGGTAAAAACGTATTTGTCCCTCAAAACATTTTAACCCTTTAGTTTTCCTCATCTTACACAGGAAACCATACATTTTCTTTTTTTAAATTTAATTTAATTTTATTTGTGAACATACTGTACAGAGGGGTTACAATTACATGGGCAGGATAATGCGTACATTTCTTACCAAGCATTGCAGCCTCCTCCTTTGGTTTACCCTTCACATCCCTTCCCACCCTCCCCCTCCCCCCCAATCCCAATCCTTCTCCTTGCTCCCCCCCTTTCCCCCCCCACCGACGTTGTAAAGCTCGTTTTGGACATGACAACTTGTACTTCTCATTGTTGCAACAGGTCCAACTGTATCCTTAAACAACTGGTTTTTCCCCATCTCCTCCACAAGTTATACTGACATCAAATATAGTGAAAGCAGGGGTTATACTGTGGGGGAGGGACATACAAATCAACAAAGAGATAATCTTATAAATGCGTTAGAAACACATGCATGAAAGAAAAAACATTAAAATACATATCTAAGGGTTCATTTTCCTGACATCACATTATCTGAACTTTTCTGCTTGACTCAGGCATATACTAGTTATTGCAAATAAGGGAAACCATGGGACCTATGTTTCTTTGCGCCTGGCTTACTTCACTTAATAGAATTTTTTCCAAGTCTTTCCATTTCCTAACAAATGGGGCAATGTCATTCTTTCTGATGGAGGCATAGAATTCCACTGTGTATACACATTTTCTTGATCCATTCATCTACTGAGGGGCATCTGGGTTGGTTCCATATCTTAGCTATGGTAAATAATGCTGGAACATTTTATATAGTAAAACCAGAATGTGCTCATGTCAATAATTTTGTGACTTTTACTTTCAAGAATATTGAGTTCTAGAATGTAAAGCATTCTGAAAAAAGACATGACTAGACTGAATCAGACTACATGTATTTTCCATGTCTTTCCATTTGGAAAACTGATAATCTTCTAGGAATTTTTCTCTCAACACTGCATTGTAGTAAATTAGAAATTGAGTAATTGGTGAAGGCCTAGACTATTTTCCATCTTTCAGTGGTATGGGCACACCAGACCTGTTTCTCCCGGTATAACTGTAATTGATCATGCTAATATATTTCAGCTGAGCATGCTAATATATTTCAGCTATGCATTGTGTCACATGAGGAAATTTTACAGAGTATCTCCTATTTCAAAAGCAACAGATGTTCAGAGAAATTAAGCATCTTCTCCATGTTTTAGTAGCATGCAACAGACAAATGTGTAGTTGAAACCTCAGCATTTCTGCTTTCAAACTCATGGTAAGAAAATAAATACGAGAGGGAGTTTATCTGAAAATGAAGAGTAGTTAAGTTGATATGGAGCTGATTTTCAGAAAATCATCAAGAGAGAACATTTAGGTTACGGAAGCTAATTAGAAGGTAAAATTACTCAGCAAGACAAATGTTAGATTTCTAAGTAAGAGATGAAGTAATGATTTGGATCTTTAAGACAAATATATTTTTTCTCCATTTTTGGAATATTCTCTGTTTAGCAAATGTGCTTGATAAGTGATTTGTCTCTCTATAAACATTGGATTGAAATTGAGAGGCAGAGAAAGAAAGGCAGAGAGGAGGTGGGAGGGAGGAAGGTTAATTCAGCTGAGCAAGGTATTGGAGAAAGTATATTTCCTTCCCTTTGATTAAAACATTATTACCCTGAGAAATCAGAATGTCTTTTAGTGTTGGATCCTTTAAGAAAACTAATATGCTTCAGTGATGATTTATTTATTTCTGCATATGACTCTAACAACATTGCTGCTAATATACTCTGTCATTTGTTTTATACTGAATGTTTCCTTTCCCCTCCTTTACATAGCCACTATATTAGCAAAGTATAATAAATACAAAATTATCCAGAGTGTGTCTTCCTATTTTTGCCTCCTTTTCTCAAATCTATATATTGTAAGAGGACAAGAATACTAATATACAACATTCCTGATTTGAAATGTGACCAGAACTAGAATATACTAATTTTCTGATGCTGTCACTGAAAAGGCTCTGAGAAGATTAAGGACAGTTATGGAAGGAAATTGTAGTATTACATCCAAGCCAGGAAACAACTAAAACTAAAAAGTAGGTGGTGCTATGAACTATGCAATGAGAACACATCTCTTTTTCTACTTATGAAAAACCTCATGATGTGGAAACCCTATATGACTAGCTCAAAGTTATTAAGTTCATTAAAGAAATGGCAAGCTGACTAAACCAAGTTATCTGGACTTCAGCCAGTATTACCTCTCAGACATTCAATTTGACTTTCAAGATCTATTTTGTGGCCACATGACACGAGGGTCTCTTGTTGTGTCTGGATTTCTAACATACAACTTCAAGTTTTAATCCTACTTTTGATTTTAATTTTCTGTGCTTGTATTCTGCTTTGCCCTTTTATCACACTATTGTTTCTTTAAAGGTCACAATGTCAAATGAACATTCTTAATGGAAATATATTAAGCAGCAAATGTGCGAAAGGTGATAAAGAGGAAAGAAATTAAAAGTCAACAAAGGGAAAGTAAGGGAAGGTTTCAGTGATGAACTAACAGTTTTTAATCTTGAAAAATGTACCTTTTTATCCACTTTCCTCCCATCCTCTACTTTTCCTCTCTCATTTCTATTTCCCGTCTTCCTTGTCTCCTTCTTTTTCTCTACTTCTTTCCTTTTTTCTTTTCTTCACTCATATCTTCATCTTTTGTTTGTTTTAGTGATTATTTACTGTGATGTGTAAAAAAATCGCAGGAATTTTATATTGTCATATGCAATACTTTCTTCCTGCTGGTGACTAACATATAGTAGTTTATTTAACTTAATCCTCTCAACTCTCTGATATTATAAATGTTAAAATAACTCCAGTGTATATGTGTATGTGTGGTGAGATGTACACATACCAGCATCTTGTAACTGTGCCAATGCTTTGTATGAATACTCCATTTAGTCTTAGAAATGATCCGTTGAACTTAATGCTCTCATATTTTTTTGTCTTGAAGATACTTAGAGTACATGGAGTAAACTGAAGGTGACTCCTGTAGTAAATTTTATAACATAGATGCAGCTGAAATTCTGCTGAGTTTTAATTTTCTAGCTTACATTACAATAAGACAGACTTAACAGTTTTTTTGAAATTTTATTTTATTTTATTATTATTAATATTTTATTTTATTTGTGAACATACTGTACAGAGGGGTTACAATTACATGGGCAGGATAATGCGTACATTTCTTACCAAGCATTGCAGCCT
>NW_012267219.1:20899872-20902177 GCF_000151885.1 Dipodomys ordii | reverse complement strand
CCCCCCCCAGTACCAGAGATCTCCATCTTGGATACCGACAAAGCTCGGCGGAGCTGCTAGCTCCAACTCAAGCCTTGGAATAAAATGAGTCATTTAGCAGTTCACAAGAACTTAACAGCGGCGTGACCTGCCAGACTCAGCTCCACCCAGGGAAAAATCACCCAGCTTGGGAGCCAGCCCTAGGAGTGGCTTTCTTCACTGGGTAATCAGAGCCCAGAGGTTGCCCCTCCCTTTAGCAGCCTGGACAATCAATTGAAATACAGTAAACAGAAACCCTGAGAATCGCTCCAGGCTGGGCTCTGTGAGTTTTTCACAAACTAACCCCCAGGAAAAGCTACTGTTTGTTGAAAGGCCCCAACTCTACCCAGAACCTAGCCTCATCATTGCATCCCCCTCTTTTGTGATACTCAAAGCAGATCTGCCTCCCATTGAACTAGCCTGGGAGGAGGATCGCAAAAACCAGGGTAAAGCAGAGCATTTTTCTGCCTGTTCGAACAAATTGACTAAAGAAACTAACCGAGCCACAGGACCACAAGCAGACCAGAGACTCCAACAAGAGGCTGGTTACGAACACAAGGGAGATACAGGATTTTTCCAACCCCTCCCAAAAAAAAAAAGAACTTTTTTTTTCTTCTTCTTTTTTTTTTTATTGGTACCTTATATAATTTTTTTTTCTTTTCTAAAACTTTTTTTAATCTTTAATTTATGCCTTTTTGGAAAAAAATTGTTTTCCAGTAACTTTTTTTCCTTTTATAATTTTTATTTTAGGGATATGTGAGTGTGTATTTTTCTTTCTTTTTTTGTTTTCTTTCTCTTTCTTTTCTAATTCTTTTTGTTTTTTGTTTAGCTCTACTGAACTTCTGATCTTTTTTTCTTCCTTTCTTATCCTTTTCACCTTTTCTTCTCTTTCGTTCTTCTTTATATGACTTAATTCTTGTCCTGCACATCCTCAGATAAACCCATAGTTGACTGTTAGACCCTACCCCCCATTGTGTACACACTTAATCCACAAATTTATTACTCAATTCAAAACCTCTGAGACTTAAATTGCTTAATAGCAGTACTACCTCTTTATACCTTTATAATATATTAAGCATTTTTATTTTTAAGTTTTTCACATCTCCTTTATATCCCTCCCCTTCTCACAATATATTCACTTTCTTCTCTAAATAGATTGTTTTTGTTCTGCATAATATTATTAATTTTTACTTTTCTATTTTTTCTGGTCTCTTTTCTTTTCCCTTTCCTTTCTTCTTTTTTTCTCTCTCTCTACTTGCATCCTACCCAACCTATTTCCTGCTTTGAGATTAGGACTTAGTGAACTCTCCCTGTGCCTCCCCACATCAATCTATTCCTATTTTTTACCCACATCTCTCCCTAAACCTAAGAATTTCTGGTTTACCAAATTCTTCTTTGTGGCTCCTAGCCCAATAATATATAGTTGTTTGATGTTGAATAGATGTATCTGGTGAACTACATTGTATCTGTAGACTATTGACTGTGCAAATTCAGACTTTGGTTGATGCTTGCCTTAAGATAGTGTTCTAGCACAAAACTGGTGCTATTTTCATCTCAAATGGGCAGAGTAAGCCGGAAAAACACAGGAAAAATGGCAAATCCGGGTATCTCAATTCCCAATCATGATAATCAGGGGACAGAACAGATAATGAATAATCCAGAGGAGAGTTCCCAAATAGCTCAACAAACACTGCTGGCAAAACATGATAGGTGAAAAGATAGAAAACATACAAAGGACTCTGTATGAGCATGATAGGGAGAGAGAGGAGGCAATCCAAAAGTTTATAGAGGAATATCATAAGTGTGAGGAAGCTACTCAAAAACTGATACAGGATTTGTGTGAGCAGCTTGAGAATACTCAAAGAGAAAAGCAGGAATGGAGTGAGCACTGTGAAAACACTCAAAAAGAACTACAGGAATCCCATGAACGGGAGGAAGCTAATCAAAGAGTAATACATGAAATGAGAGAGCAAGAAGACAATACACAAAGATCAATAAAGGCATTCATGGATTCCATTAACAAAGAGTTGAAGGAAGTCAGGGAGACCACAAAGGGAATGCTGAATGGAACCCAACAGAAGGAATGGGAGTCCAGGAAACGATAACCAATCAACTAAGTGATTTGAGAATAAACCCAGAACACCAAATTAAGGAAGTAAAGAAGTTCATACAAGATCTAAAACAAAGCTTCAACAAAGAATTTGAAGCCATCAAAGTTGACCTATTAGAAGGAAAAGAGATAAAAAACAAAGTAGAAAGTCTTGACAGCAGGTTAGACCATGCAGAA
>NW_012267219.1:20755868-20887042 GCF_000151885.1 Dipodomys ordii | reverse complement strand
AAAAAACATTAAAATACATATCTAAGGGTTCATTTTCCTGACATCACATTATCTGACCTTTTCTGCTTGACTCATACATATACTAGATATTGCATATAAGGGAAACCATAGGACCTAACAGTTTTATCACCTTCATTTGAAGGGAGTAATTTAATAACTGAAAGAAAGAGAATGTTTCAGTAATAATGTAAATTATCCCTTTATAATATGATATACTAATTCTCTGGCTACCAAAAAGGCATAATGGAACTAAAAAATTTGATATGTATTTCTTACACTGAGAACTTTGTGATTTAATTGAGATTGACAGGCAGATAGATAGAATGAATTTGAGAATAAACTTTTAAGCCACTGCATTTAAATCTCCCATCTAGTGACCTATTAAACATTATATTTAAGATTTATAAGTTGATGTTCTGCTGTGTATATACAGTGAATTGATAATAATAAAGAAAATAAGCATATTCTTTCTCTTCCATAGTTACTTATTTTTTACATCTGTGTGGTAAACTTAAATTTTGCTCTCTAGCAAAACTATGGTAAACTCTTCTAAATATTCAGCATAATCTATTTAATAATTAAATACCTATGTCTCTTTATTCTATACAATTTCAAGATTACACTTTTTAATCTACATCTTTTAGTTTTCTTCCCTTCTTGCCTTTGGTATCCAGTATTCTATTCTCTGACTCTACATATTTTCTTTGGTTCAGATTCTAAATACAGGTGAGACCATACACATTTCTATTAGCTTTCTGTGTCCATCTTCTTTCATTTAGCATAATGTTCTCCAGATCTAGCCATATTATTTCAAACTACAAGAGAAAACTTTGTTAAAGATTAATCATATTACACTATACACATACAATGTGTATATTGTATTCTTTATTATTCATCAATTTACCAGTGATGGACACTGAGGTTGTTTCCATATTTTGACTATTTTGAAAAACACTAAAATGAAAATTTGACATTATTTTGGATGTCTTCACAGAAGAAGAATTCTTGGGCCAGATGATATATATATATATATATATATATTTATTTATTTATTTATATTTATATATACACACATATATATTTGGTATATATATATATAGAGAGAGAGAGAGAGAGAGAGAGAGAAATCTTTTGTGCAATATAAGCATTCTAAAGGAAGAGGCAAGATAGCATTTTTAACTCATTTACCCATACAGATATTTGCTTTTTATTTTGAAAAAAGTATTAGTGCATGATGCTAACATTTCTTTTTATATTTCTTGTTGCTCCATTATGGAACAATATATCATTAGGTGATTTTATAACAACTGTCATCAAGCCTCCTAGCTACTCAGGAGGCTTAGATCTGAGGATCACATTTTGAAGCCAGCCCTGGCAGGAAAGCCCATGAGATTCTTAGCTCCAACAAAGTACTCAGAAAAATCTGAAAGTGGCACTGTGGCTCAGGTGATAGAGAGCTAGCCTTGAGTACAAAGAGGCTCAGGGATAGTGCCCAGGCCCTGAGTTCAAGCCCCAGGATTAGGAAAAAAAAGTTAAAACAAGTGTCAGAGGAAATTCCTAGACCTCTCTCATAATTGATAATTTATTTATAAAACAATGTACTTGTACTTGTATGTAGCAAATGGTGTGTGCTTGTCAGTAAAAAAAATAAAATGATTTACAGAAAAAAAACTATTGAAAATGAAAAATGTGAAAACTAGTTTACAAATTAAATAAGTATGTCTTAAAACTAATTATTACAAAGGTAAAAGAGATAATAGCAGAAAACACATGATTAATATCAAGACAAAAGGAAGGGTGGATATTTAAATATACTTTCCTCATCTTCAAAGATATGAATAGAATATGAACTCTGAAGAAAGAAGTTAAAAATTAAAGTAGGTAATTGAAATGAAACACTCCCATCCAAAAAACCCCAAAAAGTATGAAAATAACTACAAGACATTATAAAGTAAATAAAACATAGTAAAGATGTTTTAGAAAGAGATACAGACAATTATAAAATAGGTATGCAAAAAGTATTATCTATAGTTATACTTAATACTTCTTAAAATTACAAAATCACAGATTAAATAGAAACATTCTGGTAAAAATGGAGGTAAATTTTATGAAATGAAAATATACCAATAGCCTATTTGGAAGTGAAATGAAATATGAAAAGGAATAGCATGTTGGTATAATTTATGGAGGGGAAGGGAAGAAACAAATTGTTTAAATAGGGATACAGGTGGACCCATTGCAACAATGAGATGTACAAGATGTTATGTTGAAAAATGAACCTTTGGTGGGGGAGTGGAGGGAAGAAGGGGTTGTGGGGAGAGACAGGGGGAAGGGAAGGGGCAACAAAGGAGGAGGCAACAATGCTTGATAAGAAATATACTCATTACCTTGTCCATGTAATTGTAACCCCTCTGTATGGTATTTTCACACACACACACACACACACAAAAGGAATGGAAATTTTCCTAAGTACAGTAGGAAAGGGGAGAAAGAGGACCTAAACTGAAAAAAAAGTCAAAGAATATAATACCTATGAAAATTCCTGAAGCACTCATGGAGACTGTATACTCCATAAGTGAGAGATGTCCTTGTTTGTAGAGTCAGGGGAATTTTAACATTATATCCTATGGAATTTTACTATTATACCTTATCTGTACCTGTTCTTGTTTAACTCCCAGCCAGGTGGGACTCAATTCTCTCTAGTTTTTCAAGGCATACAAAATGAGTCTGGTGTCCGTTGAACAGGCATCTGGCATAGATTTCAGTGCTCATTGTTAGTGCAACACAGGGTACATTTCAATGACAGGGAAGAATTCTACAATCTCCTTCCACAACTAGCCAGAGACTTATCAGTGAAAACAACAAAACAACAACAGAAAACAAATCCAAAACTACTAAACAAATCAATCTAACTTCAGAGCTTTTATATATGATTCATTTACTATATAATTCATAATCCTTTTTACAATATATACTTACTGGGTTTATCAGTGCTAGTGAGATAAGATAGGATTGAAATTTATTCCTATAGACATTATTAACAATTATAATTTTAATCTTTTTTATTGTGAAAATACCATACAGAGGGGTTACAATTACATGGGCCAGATAGTGAGTACATTTCTTATCAAGCATTGTAGCCTCCTCCTTTGTTTCCCCTTCCCATCCCTTCCCATCTCCCCTCTTCTCCCTCCCCCCTTCACCAGCTCCGGCCAAAGTTGTAAAGTTCATTTTTCAACATAATATCTTGTACATCTCATTGTTGTAATGGGTCCACCTGTAACCCTATGTAAACAATTTGTTTTTTCCCTTTCCCTCCACAAATTATACCAACATCAAATACACTGAAAGCAGGGTTTATACCATGGGGTGGGACATACAAAGCAACAAAGAAATCATCTTATAAATATGTTAGAAACAGTCATCCTATTAGCGTAGTGGGCAGCATGTAAGTCTCAAAAATATGATACAATCGCAAGAAAGAAAAAACATTTTAGTCCTTATCTTGGGGTTCATTTCACCTAACATCAACTTGTCTGACAGTTTCTGTTTGTCTCAGACATATACTAGTTATTGCAAATAAGGGAAACCATAAGAACACCTATGTTTCGTTGGGCTTGGCTTACTTCACTTAATATATTTTTTCCAAGTCTTTCCATTTTCTAACAAATGGGGCAATGCCATTCTTTCTGATGGAGGCATAGAATTCCATTGTATATATATAGATATAGATATATCACATTTTCTTGATCCATTCATCTACTGAGGGGGCATCGGGGTTGGTTTCATATCTTAGCTATGGTAAATAAAGCTGCAATAAACATAGTTGTGCTGGTAGCTTTAGTATGGTCTTGTTTGTGATCATTTGGGTAGATGCCCAAAAGTGGGATTGCTGGGTCATAGGGGAGCTCCATGTGGATTCTTTTGAGGAACCTCCATACTGCTTTACAAAGTGATTGAACAAGTTTACACTCCCACCAACAATGCAGTAAGGTTCCCTTCTATCCGCATCCCCTCCAGCATCCTAGGTCTCCTTGGCACAGGCTGAAATTTTCTTACTAGAGACTCAGAAACACAACAAATCAAAGAAAGGTTGGACAAATGGGATTGCATGAAATTGCAGAGCTTCTGCATGGCAAAGGACATAGCTAGCAAGATCAATAGAAAACCCACGGATTGGGAGAAGATCTTCACTTGCCACACAACCGACAAGGGCCTCATATCTAAAATATACCTGGAACTCAAAAAATTAAATCCCTCCAAAACAAATCTTCAAAGAAACAACTGCCCAATAAATAAGTGGGCTAAAGACTTAAAGACAAACTTCTCTGAAGAGGAAAGAAGGAATGCCAATAGACACATGAAGAAATACTCAACCTCTGTAGTCATAAAAGAAATTCAAATCAAAACAACATTGTGATACCACCTCTCCCCAGTTAGAATAGTTATAATCAAGAACTCTAGCAATTATAATTATAAATAATAAGACTTTTGGCTTAAATTCAGTCAGCTACATCTATAAAGCTAATAGTAAAAAAATGCTAAGAGTTATTTATTTTAGAGATTTTGTGGTTAAATAATAATTAACATCAACTGTATCTAATTATAAATCAGAAGAGCTTACTTGGAATTTATACATAAGAAAAAAATCAACCTGTATGAGAATACTTGGAAAAAGATGTCAGTGGCAGAAAAATGACAAAAGGGTGCAAAGACTTTAATTTCCTCAGATTTGGGTCAACAAAACTGTCTAAAAGTTATAAAGGAAAAATACAAAGGAAAGATCTAAGCAGATTGTTGTGGAAGAATCTCTAAATTACATTGTCTTAGGTGCAGATTAAGATAAAAAGCAAGATCACTAGAAGTTTTTGAATCATCAAATAACTTGTGATATGTTATAGCTATTTATAGCTATCTTAAAGCTATAGGTTGACTTTGTATTTGTGGTGTACAGAAAAAGGACTTTATTTTTTTCTTTTGTAATTACTACATGTTAGCTGTATAAAGAGGCTTCATTGTGATATTTACATACTTGCATATACTTTATATTCTATCTTCATAAGATGTAGATTTGAACACATGTAAGCATTACATTGAAAAGTAATGCCTGTAATATACATTCCTTAAAAATAATCTATATTTATGATATGGAGACCTTAAACATGAGAGAAACATTAGTTGACATTTTGGAACATTCTTCAAAAAAGCAAAATATGGAAAATATTGCTTAGAGTTTTGGGAAGTTTATTTGAACAGTTATTCTAGGTAATCTGATTTTTTGTTCAGGATTACTAAAAATTTCTGCAATAAATCAGATTTTGTATTCTCAGAGAATCCCACTGATTTTTTAAAATTATTTTTCTGTAATGGTTATTTCAACATTTTCAAGTTAAAGTCCTATAATGTATATCATAAGGAAATTTTCAGCATCACTTTACAGTTTTAATACTGTACAGGTTATTTGAAAACTATTGCAGCTCTTCCAAATATGTTCATTTGTTCTTAACAAAGTTTGTATTTACCCACAAATATTATACTTTGCTAAAATAAACAAGTTTTTATTTTTCAATTTTAAACTGTTTTTTAATCTTTAAGCTAACATTTGTATTTCCATACAAACATAAACTGTGTGTGTGTGAGAGAGAAACAGAGAGAGAGAGAGAAAGAGACAGAGAAATTTTCTTACCTTTTATTATCCCCTTTATCCTTCCTCAGTTTCTCCTTCGACTGGTTATCTCTTGTACAAATTTTCTAATACATTTTGTTCCATTTACATTTCCATCACAATCATCATCATCATCTTCATTACCATATTAATCATCTTTCTGGGTCTATACCCCACAAATAACTGAGGACAAACACTACTTGGATCATTGAGTTAAACTGATGACTTTCAGATCCATCTATTTTCCTGTATATAATATCAGTTCACTTTGCTTTATGAATAATATTCTATAATATATATGTTTGGAGTTCATAGAATTTTATAGATATAATTATCTTAATTGCCAGGAATATGTACATTCAACTTTAAATTCATAAACAAGGAAAAGATTACCAATAGGGAAGAAAAAAAGATAGAACATAGAGTGTATTGTAAAAGAAAATTGATAATGTGCTGTGCAAACATAAATCTTTCCACTTACCCCAGATAATGTATTACTGCATGCTTATATTTTGGAGAGGAATGTTATACACATACACTGATAGGAGGATTTTCCAGAACCTTGGAATGTTGTAGATTCATGATTGTAGAAATTTGGTTTGTTATATGAATTTGGAACTGTACAATAGTTGAGGATGTATCATAGTAAAATTTCCAACTGACCTAAGATAGACCTTCATTTTTTGCAGAAAAATATAATTGATTAATTAATTCAAGCATATTATAAACACATTTTGATTTTTATGTGAGAGAAATTTAAATTGAAAATTTCCCTAAGTATATCTATACACATGAAATGGCAGCTAAAGTAGATAAGGATGTATTAAGGTTGAAACTGTCAATAAAATTTACCTTTTCTATCACACAATTCACTCAAGGTATGAGTGAATCTATGTTTATTGCAGCATTATTTACCATAGCTAAGATATGGAACCAATCCAGATGCCTCTCAGTAGATGAATGAATCAAGAAAATGTGGTATATATACACAATGGAATTCTATACCTCCATCAGAAATAATTACATTGTCCCATTTATTAGGAAATGGAAAGACTTGGAAAAAAATATATTAAGTGAAGTAAGCCAGGCCGAAAGAAACATAGGTCCTATGGTTTCCCTTATTTGCAATTACTAGTATATCTCTGAGACAAGCAGAAATGATCAGATAAGTTGATGTTAGGCGAAATGAACCCCAAGATAAGGACTCAAATGTTTTTACTTTCTTGGTATTGTTTCTAACATATTTATAAGATATTTCTTTTTGCTTTGTACGTCCCTCCCCCATGGTATAAGCCCTGCTTTCAGTGTATTTGATGTTGGTATAATTTGTGGAAGGGAAGGGAAAAAACAAATTTTTTAAATAGGGATGCAGGTGGACCCATTGTAACAATGAGATGTACAAGACGTTATGTCAAAAAACGACTTTACAACTTTGGGGGGGGCTGGGGGATTATGGGGAGAGGGAGAAGAATTGTAATCCCTCTGTAGGGTATTTCCACAATAAAAAAATCTCATCACAATAAAAATTTAGATTTGATTAAACTTGAAAGTTTATACATTTTAGCTATCATATCCTAATTATCTTACCTTCCCTCTGCAATTCTAGCCTTAGATACTAGCCATATTTTTTCTACAGGATTTAAGCCCAGATCTTTTAGGGTTAATATAAAAATTTACTTTTACTTTAAGTGAAATAGAAAACAACTTAAAGCTCTTAGTATATTCAGATATACATGTATATTCTGAAGCTGTAACTTTTAGAAGTATATCCAGGCATCATATTTCATTGAAAATAATTTCTAGGTATCTCATATAGAGATCTTGGAGAAATATTATTTTTAACTGTAACAACCTTAGATTTTCTTAATGGGGTTGTAGATGTTTGGGTTCTGTGTCATCTGTGTTAGGATGAGAAAGGAAGCCAAGTCAGTCCCTTACGTTTCTGTTTCTTTATGTTTTACTTTTTTAAAAAAAATGTAGGTGTTAGCCTGACACTGGTGGCTTATGCCTCTAAACCTAATTACTCAGAAGAAACCTGAAATCTGAGAATTGTGGTTAGAAACTAACCAGGGCAGGAAGTTCATGAAACTCTTATCTCCAATTAACCACCAACAACCAAACAAACAAGCAATCCTAGATGTGAAACTGGGCTCAAGTATTAGACAGCTAGACTTGAACACAAAAGCTTAGGGACATTACCTAGACCCTAAGTTCAAGCCTTAGGACTGGCACACACACACACACACACACACACACACACACACACTTATGCACATACACACACATGCACACATACACACATGTGGAAATTAGATACTAGGTATTATTAACAGTAGTCTTTTTAATCTCCATGTAAAGTAAAAAGAGATGAGAATTTATAGAGATTAAGTCCATATATAGTAAAAAGAAACAAAAAACACATTAAGAGTCAGAATTTGGACTAACATCTGTGTAATTGCCCAGGTAATATTATTAACAATCACATTAAATTAATATTTTATTTATTATTTTTACATAGTATGGAGATTTGCTGCCATTTAACAATATATCATCAAGAAACCATTTTCCCATTGCAATTTTACATCTTAAAAAATGGAAGTACTATAGTAAGTAGAATTACAAGGAAATATAGTTTAAGAGTACATTTGTTAAGAAGAGAAGTAATTTTCTAAGTTTATAAATGCCTTAGAATTTCAGGAAAAAATAGATGAAGCCATGTTTATATTTATATTCTGGCTTCATTATAAGTTGTATACTATGTAAACATGTTGTCAGACAGAATATTAAAATACTTCTTGAAAATACACAGGAATATCTGGGTTTATTTATTTAGGAAAAATATTACATTTCATTTTATTAGGGAAATGTGCATTACAAGGAAATTTGCACTATGACAGTAGAATGTGAATGTATTAGAGCTGTGGTATAAATTGACATAAACATTAAATATTGAAAGATTTCACAAACATTATTTTAATGCATTTATTTCATGAGACATATGTACCTCTAGGTATGTATATGCATACATTGAAGCAAATGCTGCAATTAATTTATTATTCTCTAGTTTCTTTTTGTTTTCTCCAGTCATGAATATTAAACTCTTGCCTAGGCACTGTCCTTGATTGTTTTTATTTTTAATTTTATTGTAAAGTTAATGTATAGGAAGGTTATAGCTACATAGGTCAATATTAAGTAATAGGTAATAAGTCTATTTCTTTTTTAACAGTGTCATCTCTTCCCTTGTTTTCTGCAAGTTTTTTTTCCCTTCCCTATTCCTCCTCCCTCACATTCTAAAGTTCATTTCCAACAGATTTCTAGTGGTTTCACTGCTGAATTGATTAACCCTTTGTACCACAGTTTCTGTGTCCCCTTCCCCTCCCCAAATCAGATAAACTTAAATACAAGACAAAGGGTACAGAAATAAAAGAACAGTAACAAAGGAGAAAAAGCTAATGTTGCAATGAACATGGTTATGGTGTTACTAGCTTTAGTGTGGCCTTGCTTGTGATCATTTGGGCAAATGCCCAGTAGTGGGATTTCTGGATCATCGGGGAGTTCTATGTTTAGTCTTTGGAGGAATCGCCACATTGCTTTCCAGAGTGGTTGAACCAGCTTACATTATCACCAACAGTATTGTAGTGTTCCTTTTTGACCACATCCTCACCAACATTTGTTATTACTTGTTTTCTTGAAAATGCTCATTCTAAATGGGGTGAAGTGGAATCTCAATGTGGTTTTGATTTGCATTTCTTTTACCATGGTACTGGCACTAAGACTTGTAGACAAATGGAGTGAAATAGAGGATCTAGAGAGAAGCCCACACAAATACAGCCATCAAGTTTTTTGGAAAAGGGGTGGGACAAACATTGTTGGAGCAAATGTCAAATACTTTGATAAATAGTTCTGGTAAAAACTAGTTTTTATGCACATGTACAAGACTGGTGATAGATCTCTATCTCTCATCCTGTACAAAACTCAATTCAAAGTTATACAAATAATTTTACATACAATCTGAAACACTAAAACTGCTTGGGGAAAACGGAAAATGTTTTAGGATACAGGCATAGGCAACGGGTTTCTGAACAAGTGATAATAGCTAAGAAAATCATATCAAGCACAAAATTGAAAAGCTTTTGCTTGGCAAAGGAAACAATTACAGTGTGGTGAAGCACCTGACAATGTGAGGAAATTCTTTCAACAAGAGGTTATCATCTCCAATATATAAGGACTCCACAACCTAAACATCAAAAGAAAATAAATAACCCAAGCAATAAAGGACAACTTGAATAGATAATTTAAAAGAATTACAAATGGCCAATAAAATACCTGAATAAAATGTAAATGCAAATCAACATTGAAATCTGATTCTCACTCACCCAGTTAGAATGATTATCTTTAAGAAAAAGGAAAGATAAATTCTGGGAAAGATGTGAGAAAGAAGATTGCTTATACATTGTTGGTGGGAATGTAAATTAGTCTTGTCACCATGGAAACAAGGAGAGAGGATCTTCAAAACAATAAAGTAATCTACCATGTGATCCAGGTATCCCTCTTCTAGGGCGACAGCTGAAGAAACTCTTAGCATAGATTAAAGATATATGATTATCATTACACCATTCAAAGTAGCCCAGTTATAGAATCAGCCTGGTTGTCCATCAATGTATGTGGACAAAAAAAATGTTTGAATGGATAATGTTATGTTCCTTAGCTGAGTTTTGGTGATAAAAAGATAAGACTATAGTCAGACCCAAAGAAACATAGGTCCCATGCTTTCCTTTATTTGCAATAACTAGTATATGTCTGAGACAAGCAGAAAAGGTCAGATAAGTTGATGTTTGGCAAAATGAACCCCAAGAAAAGGAATCAAATGTTTTTTTTTTCTTTCTTGCAATTGTTTCTAACACATTTATAAGATGATTTCATTGTTGCTTTGTATGTCCCTCCCCCACAGTATAACCCCTGTTTTCACTGTATTTGATGTTGGTATAATTTGTGGAGAGGAAGGGAAATAAACAAGTTGTTTAAATAGGGATACAGGTGGACCCATTGCAACAATGAGATGTACAAGTCATTATGTTGAAAAATGAACTTTACAACTTTGGCCGGAGTGGGGGGAAAGAGGGGAGGGAGAAGAGGGGAGATGGGAAGGGATGGGAAGGGGAAACAAAGGAGGAGGCAACAATGCTTGATAAGAAATGTACTCATTACTTTGCCCATGTAATTGTAACCCCTCTGTACAGTATTTTCACAATAAAAATAAATAAATAAAATAAAATAAAAAAGATAATATGAGAAGAAAGATAGAAGTCAAGTTGACACACAAATAATGTGTACATGATGACATATAAAGGAATAGAAAGAACATTGTGTGATAGTAAGAGGTGAGTCCAATGACAGAGTGAGAAAACTGAAACAAGAAATCAATGTATTCAATAATCCTTAACCTTCCATTCAACACTCTCTCATGATCTTTCTGCCTTCCTCCTGATCTCTACTCTTCCTCTTGCCTCCCCGCCCCATCCATTTCTGCCACTACTGCGGCTGAAGTTCCAGTTCTTGTATCCTCATTAGGCTTTGTTGCTCACATTAGTGCTCCACCATGAGAGTCAGACCTTCCTAGGCTGGTTTGGAACTTCAGTTCTCAGATCTCAGCTTCCTGATTGGTTAAGATTTATAAGCATGAGCCATTGGCACTCAGGTTTCCTTGAGATGGAATGTTTGATGGTTTCCTCATTTTGCTAACTCATGTTTTAATTGTAACTATTGAATGGATTGGATAAATTGAATGACACTGTGAAAATCAAATATGGTTGTCATAAACAAAGCAGATACAATTTTTTTATAGGACAAGTTTATACAATCTGTATAGATTTGGAATGCTCTACCTAAATCTTGCTTTAAATTCTATAGGAGGAAAACGTCTCTTCAGTTTGGACTAGGTGACTACAAAAAGCCTGTCTAGCCTATCTATTTCCTTTGATCATGGCCAAACTTGGATTTCCCCCCCCCCCTGGCATCTTGTAGCATTTGAAAATGTAGTCATACAAACATGCCTTTTCAAGTGATGTATAAATAGCTATTCTATCATGGTTGAAAAATCTATTTAGGAAAAATAAAACAAAAACCTGATGTTGAACAACTCACAGGCTGATTTAGTGTTCATGACAACTTATACCTTGTTAACATTGCCATTTTACCTTAGTTTTTGTTAAAGTTGGTTCATTATATTAGCTATTTGTTCTAAGTGCTACTGATGAAAGCTGGGGTAATTTGGGGACCACAAACCTTAAAGAATAAATCTAATATTTATTGTCTTCAAAAAATATCTAAAACTGGTAGGAAAGAGCCATATGGTACTCTAAAACCACAAGGGAAATTATTCTTTTTATAAGGCATTCTCACTTTAAAAAAAAGAAAAAAAACTAACCCTTCTGTTTATCATTATATTTTATGAGGTAACTTCAATGAAGTCTTGGAAGTATTATCACATGAGAAGCAGAGGCTTAGAACTCTTTTGCCAGAAGCCTCAAAGGATAGGAAATTTGGGAAATGGCACAATTGGAACTTATTTTCCACCCTGCAAAGGAGGTTCAAGATGTGGGATGGGAGAATGACAGGATTTCTTGCCATCAAAGAAGATGGTCAACACTTTAAAAACTTTTATGTGGGATATGAGGGCATATTTTACATGGCTATTTCAGGAATAAAATTGAACTGTTAGTACTGTTTACATTCATATTTTACGTGGGCAGAGGTTGCCTGAATTGATCCAAATGTTCCAATATGTGAAGGAGACATGTACAGGGAAGGCACTTAAAGCACATATAAGCACTGATGGGGTTTTTTGAGGAAAATCCGTGAAGTCATAGCAAGAGTATTTTTCCATCAGATGAAAAGTACTGGTACTGTCTATTCATTTCCTTTGGAGAACTGAAGATTAAAGAAAATATTTTAGTAGAATGTTCTTGTTCAAATATTACAAAGGCTTCTATTGGCAATCATAATTCTGGTGTTTTTTTTACCTTTTTCCATATGTTTATTAATTTATCATCTATGTGCTATCTGCAGATATTGTGCCATATTATCTTAGGAACAATCGTCATTGTTTATTTTTTATCAGGCCAATCAATAGATAGTTGCTACATACATATTTACAAACACAAGGAAGTCAAACAAGGGTTATGTTCTCATTTTATGGCTGAGGAAAATGAGAGCTTAGCAAGGTTTTGGAAATAATTATTTCAAGGTCTATGATATGTGGTGTTGGCATTCTATCATTACAAGAAATACGTGAAAATCAACTTACAAAGAGAAGAATATTACTTTAACTCTCAGTTTAGAAGTCCTAAGTTGTAAAGTTCATTTTCAACATAGTGTCTTGTACATCTCATTGTTACAATGCGTCAACCTGCATCCTTATTTCAAAATTTTGGTATTTCCCTTCCCCTCCCCAAATTAGAAAAATGCATATACAAGATGCAGGACACTTAAATCAAATACAGTGCTTCCAACTCTTCAATGAAATTGAAGGAGAAAGTTCACTACCGAACTTTTTCTATGAAGCCATCATAACCCTCATCGCAAAACCAGGCAGGTACACATCAAAGAAAGAGAACTATAAACCCATTTCTTTGATGAACATTGATGCAAAACTTCTCAACAAAGTTTTGGCCAATCGACTTCAACAATTCATCAAAAAAATCATACACCACAATCAGGATTCATTTCAGGGATTCAATACTGGTTCAATATGCACAAATCAATTAATATAATTCATCACATCAACAAGAGCAAGGGTAAGAACCGCATAGTTATCTATAGATGCAGAAAAGGCATTTGACAAGATCCATCAATCACCCCTTTATGATGAAGGCTCTGGAAAAACTAGGAATCCATGGAATATTCCTCAATACAATAAAGGGTGTCTATGATAAACCTACAGCCAGCATTATACTTACTGGTGAAAAACTAAAGCCATTTCCTCTAAACTCAGGAACAAGATAAGGGAGTCTACTCTCTCTACTTCTCTTCCACTTAGTATTAGAATACCTAGCTACAGCAATAAGACAAGATGCAAACATAAAGGGGATCCAAATAGGGAAAGATGAAGTAAAATTCTCCCTTTTTGCAGATGACATGATCTTGTATTTAAGAATCTCAGACTCCACTCCCAAATTACTAGAGCTGATTGGAAACTTTGGCAAAGTAGCAGGGTATAAAATTAACCCTCAAAAATCAATGGTTTTTCTGTATGCCAACAATGAGAAGAGTGTGGCTGAATCAGGAAAGCAACTCCCTTTGTAATAGCCCCTCCAAAAAAAAAAAAAACCTAGACATTAACTAAAGAAGTGAAGGAACCTCTATGATGAAAACTTTAAAAATCTGAAAAAGGAAATCAAAGCAGAACTTAGGAAGTGGAAAAACCTCTCATGTACATAGCTTTTGCTTGACCTTTTCTGAACTTTACAACTTAGGCTGGGGGTGGGGAGTTGGGGAGGTGGGGAAGGAAGGGAGAGTAGGGGAAAAACAAAGGAGGAGGTAATAATGCTCGATAGGAAATGAACTCATTACCTTTCTCATGTAACTTTAACCCCTCTTTACAGTATTTTTACAATAAAAAAAAATTAAAAAATAATTCTTAGGTCCAAAATTACTTAATGCCAATGCTTTCTTGCCTGGGGCATGACAGAATATCATTGAAGTGGAGTTTGTAGCAAGGGAAGCTTGTCATTTCCTTTTTGAGATGTAAGAATGGGAAGAGAACTGTTATCCAGCTGTTCCTCTGACATACCCATGGTGATGTAAGGATGTTTCATAAAGTTCCACATCTGTATATTCTTCCATCAATCACCAATAGCACCAGAGTCTAGGCACCAAGCTCTTTACATGGGAAGCTTTGGGGAAATAATGTACATTCAAATGATGTTATTTAAGGATCAGTGTTTGATTCTAGAGCACTAATTCTGTAAACCAAATCTTGTTAACTTTTTGCCTTCACATAGCTTATTTTTAGGTAATACTTCCACAAATATTCAGTGGCAAAAATTGAAACACTTAAAAGGAATGAGTAATTCATAAGAAAATTGGAGAATGTGTAACAGAGTCTGTAAAAGGAAGCATGTTATAATCGGCTAGTCAAAGGTCACTGAAAAATTTTAAAATAAGAATAGGGCTGTGGTTGTAACTCAGAGGTAGAGTACTCTCCTAAGGTCACAGGTTTTCTCCACAGCACCATTAAAGATGGTTTTACTTCACTTACAACATACTTCATTCACAATGATTGCTAAATATATATTTTCTACCATATCTAAAGCTCTACTGAAATGTACAATAGGACATAGTTGTCACATTGATATTTTGTTTGAATATAAGCAGATAAAATGCTTAAATGTCTGTAGAATACAAATGCAGGATTTTTATAAGCAAATAAAGCTGTATATTAAGTGACTGATTTCCCATTTGCCAGGAGTGAAATCAAAGGTATGATGTACTTTTAAAGAAATTAGGCCATTAAATGCCCAAAAGTGGCATACTAAAGTTACCAGAACAATTATGTTTATCGCAGCATTATTCACCATAGCTAAGATATGGAACCAACCCAAATGCCTCTCGGTAGATGAATGGATCAAAATAATGTAGTATATATATATATAAATATATATAATATATATTATATAATATATATAATGTGGTATATATATAGTGATACACACACACAGTATATATATGCAATGGAATTCTATGCCTCCATCAGAAAGAATGACACCACCCCATATGTTAGGAAATGGAAAGACTTGGAAAAATATATAGTAAGAGAAGTAAGCCAGACCCAAAGGGGAAACATAAGTCCCATGATTTCCCTTATTTGCAATAATTAGTATATGTCTAGGACAAGCAGAAAAGGTCAAAAGGTATGTACATGGGACCATATAAGATTACACTAAGCGAAATGAACCCCAAGATAGGGACACAGTGGTTTTATTTTTCTAGCGGTTGTTTTAAATATATTTATAATGTACCATGTGATTTTTTGTTTCTTTCATATTTTCTTCCCCATGGTATAACCCCTGTTTTTATTTTATTTGATTCTTGTGCCCTGTGTCTTGTATATACATTTTTCTAATTTGGGGAGGGGAAGGTAAATAACAGAGTACTGAAACAAGCGTACAGGTTGACCCATTGTAATGATGAGATGTACAAGACACTATGTTGAAAATGAACTTTACAACTTTGGGGGGAGGGGCAGAGAGAGGATTTGGAGAAGTGGGGAGGGAAGGGATGGTAGGGGAAAAACAAAGAGGAAGTAACAATGCCCCATAGGAAATGTACTTATTATCCTACTCATGTAACTGTAAGCCCTCTGTACAGTATTTTTGCAATAAAGAATATATACAGAAGGAAAAAAAGAAGTTAAGTCATTAAGAAGTTATGGTACATTACATGGCAGTACATAATGATTGCAGTTGATCCATTTCTTAGCATTTTTAACATCTTTGCAAGAAGTTAAATTAAACAAGAAAAAAATAATGCAGGCATTGAAATATAATATAATAGTTACAATTTTTTAAATATACTTAACTCATCTTTATTTTTAACTCACTTTGAACAAAAGCAAGAGATTTTACAATTTGGGTAATTTCCAACAAGGAAATCCTAAAGTGGGTGGCTCAGACTATAATCCTATCTATTTAGTGACTGAGTTCTGAGGATCCTGTTTGAAACCAGCCCAGACAGGAAAGCCTGAAATTCTTACCTCCAATCAAGTACTAAAATTGCAGAAATGGAGCTGTGGTTCAAGTGGAGGAACACTAGCGTTCAGAAAAACAAGCTTAGTGACAGCACCCAAGCCTTGAGTTCAAGACCCAGAACTGGCATGCAAAAAATTTAAAATTTTAGAAGATTTTATATAAATTATGTAGATGTTAAAGAGATAGTTCAAAATTACTTTTTCTAGCTTCTTTTTAGATACTACATACAATTTGTATGTTTCATTTTAACTTTTGTTTATAAAAGCAAAAGGAAAACCCCAAAATGTTAGACTGTAATAGAAATTATATTTATAATCTTGTGAATATTTGATTGCACTAAAGTATACTACTGCTTTATTATTGATAATATAACTCAAAAGCAATTTTAAGAGTAATCATTACAATGTATTAAATTTTTTGAGTTAGTTTGGTGGTTGAGTACATTTTTTCAACTATGTTTAAATGCCATTGAAGCTTTTAATGGAAAATTTTAATTTAATGGTAAACAGGTACATGAGTTATAAAAGATAAAATTAACTACAATAACTATGAAGTTGCTAAGAAAAATGTCTATATAGACTGAAAAATATGGCAACATAAAGTAAAAACCAGGAAATTGAATTAGTAACCTCAAATGAATATCTGAAATAGATTTAAAAAATGACTTTTCAAAAAAACCTATTTCTCTAGACTTCTTTTAGTCTGTTTTACATTTAGAAATAGGTTTTTTTTAGTGGCATTATATCATAGACACAGTTGTCTTTTTTTTTTTCTTGAGGTGAAGAGAACCAACATCTAAAAAAATGCCTGTCATCAAAGATTTTTCTTCACAAATGAAAAATAGTATACTTTGGACCTGTAATTAATACTCACTGGATTTTTTTATTTTGAGGGTGAAGCTCAGGGAGTGTCTAAGCCCAGAGCTCAAGCCCCAGAACTAACACAAAACAAAACAAAAGACATAAACAATCAAGGTTCTAGTGGAAAAAATAGGAAAAAGTTAAAAAATAATTCCTCAATTCAAATAAAAATAAAAACATAGCAAAACTCAAATCAAACCTGATGTTGCATCTCACACTTAGAGTGAAACAAGAACAAGCCAGCACCACAGCTAGACTCAGACTTGACTCTACTGTCTATCAGCTACTGCTTATCTTACTTCAAGACAATGCAACTATTTGCATTTTATTCCATCCTGCTGGGAATGTCTTTCCCAACAACAGAATGAAATACAAATAGGATAACAGAAGCCCAAGGATGCCCAGTCATAAAGCATGACCCTATCTTGGAAATGACTAATAGTACTAATGGGCAGGAGGTATGGCTCAAGAGGTAAAGCATCTGCCAAGAAAGTGAGTATAAGACCTTGAGTTCAATACTGTTACAGAAGAAAAATAAAGAAAACATAAAAGAGATAATAGAGAAACCTGGCCTAGCAGCAATGCAGAGGAAAGGAGAGGAATGTCAGCAGTAACTGCAGAAATGGCCTCCCTGAATGGAGCAATAACCTTCGTTGAGGAAAGTCAGACCTCATGAACTCAGAAGAAACCCTATCAGGTGTCCTGATTACTTTCCTGCATTGACCATAGACAAAGGGTTCATTTGATGGTGATATAACTTACAAATTATAAATCCTCAGGACTACCCCTAAAGATTACTATGGAATAAGCCTAAGCACATATGTGGAGGCAAATATGAAGAAACTCATAAAAATTAAATGATGATTATATCATGGGAAATGCTTGATTTAAAAATCACAATAGAATTTCCTCTTAAAAAATCCCCAAACTATCCATTTTTCAGGAAGCAATTAAATGCCTATTATAAAACTAGGGAATATGTAGGTGCTAGTGGCTCAAGCCTGTAATCCTAGCTACTAAGGAGGCTGAGATCTGGGGATTGAAGTTTGAAGCCAGCCACGGCAGGAAAGTCCATGAGATTCTTATCACCAATTTACCACCATAAAAAGTTGGAAGGTCAATGTTAGAGCATTATTCTAGACTAAAAACAAAAATAAAGACCCAAACAAAGCACTAACAAAAACACTGTGTAAATGTTCAGAGGGCTGTTTAATTAATCATTTCTAAGTATAACTATTTGTCTTTTACTATGCATTGGTTTTATTTCTAGACTTATAGACACATTCTGTCTTTCCATTTCCTTACAAATGGGACAATATCGTTCTTTCTGATGGAAGATAAAATCCTATTGTGCATATACACCACCTTTTCTTGATCCATTTGTCCACTCCACTGAGGAGTATCTGGGTTGATTCCATATCTTAGCTATAGTAAATGCTGCTGTAATGAACATGATCACACTGGTGGCTTTAGTGTGGCCTGGTTGCCTGGTTTGTGATTATTTGGATAAATGTCCAGGAGTGGGATTGTTGAGTCATAGGGAACCTCCATATTAATCTTTTGAGGAACCTCCATACTGCTTTGAATAAGTTTATATTCCCACAGTGTAGCAGCATTCCCTTTTGGCCATATTCCTGGCAGCATTTGTTATTGTTAGTTTTGTTGACAATGGCCATTCTAACTGGAGTGAAGTGGAATCTAAATGTTGTTTTGATTTTCATTTCCCTTATGGCCAGAGATGTCAACATCATGTATCTATTGTCTAGTCTTATTTCTTCCTTGCAGAAGTCTCTCTTTAAGTCTTTAATGCATTTATTAAGTGGGTTGTTGTTTGAGGGTTTGTTTCGGGGAAGTTTAATTACACATGGACATGATTTATTAAACAGCACTCTAAACATTCATACAGTGATAGCAAAGGAGGATATTGTTAGGAAAGGATCACAAGGGCTTGATAGCTGTGTGCATATGATCATATAAGATATGGAAACGAGGTCTTAATAATTATACTGTTTGTGGTTCTTTTTAGTTTCTTTTCTTTAGTTTTATTCTCTTTTTAAAAACTGTATTTTACTTTGTTGTAAAGGTGCTATAAAAAGGGGTTACAGTTATATAAGTAAAGTAATGAGTACATTTCTTGTCAAACATTGTTTCTGTTTCCTTCATTTTTTTCCCAGGAATGGCCAGGAATGGGGGAGAGGGATCCCTTATATGCTATCTGCTTTGCTGAGTGAAGAATGTTTGAATTCCTAATTCTTATTTTCTTCTCTACTCTGCCAGTTAGCTTTATTCTTTCCTATGGCCCCATGCTTGTGAATTTTTTCTTTCTCCTCTATGTCATTATTATTCCTTTAGGTCTCTTCTTCCATGCTGTCTAAGGGTCACAGATGAGTTCAATTTATGTTTGTCATGAAGTCTTTAATTATTCTTCAATGTTAAAGAATAATTTTTGGACATAATAGTCTTAGTTAGCAGATATATTATTCTAGGGCTCAACATATATTAATCCAAGCTCTGCAGCCTTTTGAGTTTCTACTGAGGTATCTGATAACATTCTGATAAATTAGTCATTGTATAGCAATTTGGTGACTTTCTCTTGTAGATTTTAATTTTTAATATTCTTGACATCATAACTCTATGATGGTGTAAGGATTTTTCTGTTGAGATGAGTCTTATGAAATTTTTTACCCAGTCTCTTTTGAAACATGATCCTGCAGACCACTGTCTCTGGAGTATATAGCACTACAGGCATGAACCACTGTGTCCACCTTATGATGGTTATTTTAGTCAATATCTTTGTGTCTCCATTTCTTCACATGCATTTCTATAATTAATTAAATTTTTAATGTCTAATTATATAAAAGTGATTTTTCATTAGACTCTGTTCTTATCAAAGAAAATAATGTTTCTGGTGAGGCAATTTTATTTGAAATATTGCATAGTATTATGTGAAGAGGTACGTGCTTTTCAATATTAAAAGCAAATCACACTTGTTTTAAGAATAAGGCAAGAGTGTCAGGTAATTGTCTGCTTTTGAGCCCTAAATATTTCTTTGTTAGAGAAGATAAAGAATCACAACACAAAAATATATGATGGAAAGATACTAGTTCTTTGTGCAAGGGAAATGGCAATAAGACTAGATCAGGACTTTATAATAAATATTTAGTTAATTTGTTTGACTATATTCATTACACAGGATTTTTCCATTGTACTATTCTGAGATTGTGTCATTTTTCTGCAGATTCAATTTAATGAATTCATCATATACTTTAAACTAAAATTAATTTAATTTAATACAGCAAATATAGATTATTTTTCCCTGCTTGGAAATTTCTGTTAAGATCCAAAAATGAAATCAACATTCACAAAGTAACTGTGGAATGTTTAAAAAACTGTCAGAATGTCTCCTTGGATTACTAAACTGCATCCAGTCTACACACTCAGGCATCATTCTATCCATTACCAACCTTCAGACTATGTAAAGAAGAGACTGAATAAGAAAGATTATAAATAAAAGCAGCAGGACTGTGGTGTTAAACATGTGTTTATATGCACTAGCAGCAACAAGGCTCTAAGGCCACACAGTTCACCTACTGCCAAGGGCTGATAGCAACACACTGTCAGAAATCCACAGGGACTTTGTTGTCAGTGTCAGAAAAAAAAAGTAGACTGATAGACTGGTAACAGGCTGCAGTAGAACAAGGACAAGCATCAGGATAATTTTAGACAAAAGAGGAAAGGCTTTGCAATACTAGCTAGAGACAGGAACAGGCTCGCAATTAGATGATAGCAAGGCTGCTTCCATCTGAGCTCCTTAAAGAGCAACTGTAGCAGGCAACATGGGAAACTGGAATTGTTCCAATAAAGGAAGTGCTCAAGGGGTTCCCATAACTTCTTTCACTATTTTCAATTTTGCTCTATTTCACTTTTTGTTTTGAAAATTCATGCAAAACAGGAGAAAGAAGTATTTTTAAAGCTAGATTTTTTTAAGATAAGAAGGCTAGACTCCATTCTCATCAATCAGTATTATTATAAGATTTTTTTTTAATTCCCAGGTCTATACTCTAGTCCTCTTAAATCAGAGATTATAATACAGTAAACTCATGGTATAAATGGGTTATATGGGTCTAAGGAAATTGCCACTGAGGAAAAATTACAAATTCTCAAGACACAGTGTTCAGCACTCTGTTGAAGATCCTTGATTTATTTATCTCAGCCCACTGCCCAATCTCCATTAAGATATAACAGTTTGCAATAATTCTACAATTTTCACTTTAGCATGTACATTAATGTTTTCCATCATAATGGGTTCCATTTGCTTTTTTATTTTTTTAAATGTTAATGATTTTTTATTATGAAAATACATGAGTACATTTCTTATCAAGCATTGTTGCCTCCTCCTTTGTTTCCCCTTTCCATCCCTTCCCATCTCTACCCCCGCCACCCCCTGCCCTCTGGCCAAAGTTGTAAAGTTTGTTTTTCGACATAACTACTTGTACATCTCATTGCTACAATGGGTCCACCTGTATCTCTATTTAAACAGTTTGTTTTTTCCCTTCCCCCACACAAATTATACCAACATCAAGTGCAATGAAAGCAGGGGTTATACCGTGGGGGAGAGACATACAAAGCAACAAGGAAATCATCTTATAAATATGTTAGAAACAATCGCAAGAAAGAAAAACATTTGAATCCTTATCTTGGGGTTTACTTCACCTAACATCAACTTGTCTGACCTTTTCTGCTTGTCTCAGACATATACTAGTTATTGCAAATAAGGGAAACCATGGGACATATGTTTCTTTGGGCCTGGATTACATCACTTAAAATTTTTTCCAAGTCTTTCCATTTCTTAACAAATGGGGCAATGTAATTCTTTCTGATGGAGGCATAGAGTCCATTGTGTATAAATACCACATTTTGTTGATCCATTCATCTACTGAGGGGCATCTGGATTGGTTCCATATCTAAGCTATCGTAAATAATGCTGCGATAACCATAAAACCATTGAGTTTTGAGGGTTAATTTTATATCCTGCTACTTTGCCAAAGTTTTGAATCAGCTTGAGTAATGTGGGAGTGGAGTCCATGGGATTTTTTAAATACAAAATCATGGCATCTGCAAAGAGGGAGAGTTTACTTTATCTTTTCCTATTTGGATCCCTTTTATATTTGCATCTTTTCATTGCTGTAGCTAGGCATTTTAATATTAAATTGAAGAGAAGTGGAGGGAGTGGACATCCTTGTCTCGTTCTGGAGTTAAGAGGTAATGGCTTTAGTTTTTCACCATTAAGTATAATGCTGGCTGTAGGTCTGTCATATACAGTATTTATTGTATTGAGGAATGTTCACTGGATTCCTAATTTTTCCAGAACCTTCATCATAAAGAAGTGTTGGACCTTGTCAATTGCCTTTTCTGCATCTATTGAGATAACCATGTGGTTCTTATCCTTGCCCTTGTTGATGTGATGAATTATATTAATTGATTTGTGTATATTGAACCAGCTTTGCATCCCTGAAATGAAACCTGTTTGATTGTGGTGTATGATTTTTTTGATGAATTGTTGAAGTCGATTGTCCAAACTTTTGTTGAGAAGTTTTGCATCGATGTTATCAAAGAAATGGGTCTATAGTTCTCTTTCTTTGATGAGTCCCTGCCTGGTTTTGGGATGAGGGTTATGATGGCTTCATAGGAAGAGTTCGGTAGTGAACTTTCTCTTTCAATTTCATTGAAGAGTTGGAGGAGTATTGGTATGAGCTCTGCTTTGAAGGCCTTGTAGAATTCTGCAGTAAAACCATCGGCTTTTCTTAGCTGGGTGGTCCCTTATTGCTGTTTCTATTTCAGTGCTTGATATGGGCCTGTTAAGATGGTTTAACTCATCTTTGTTTAGTTTTGGCATGTCAATATTTGCTAGGAAAAGGTCCATTTCTGTCAAGTTCTCAAACTTATTAGCATAAAGATTTGAGAAGTATTCCCTTATAATGTTCTGAATCTTGGTTGTTTCTGTGGTTGTTTCTCATCTCTAAGTTTATTTATTTGGGTGTGTTCTCTTCTTTTTCTGATAAGATTTGCTAAGGGTCTGTCAATTTTGTTAATTTTTTCAAAGAACCAATTGTTTGTTGATCCTTTCTATGGTTTTTTTGGATTCTAATTCATTTAATACTGATTTAATTTCAATTATTTCTTTCTGTCTACTGGATTGGGGTTCTACTGGGATTGCTGCTCTTTTTCAAGGAGGTTCAGATGTCTCATTAAATTGTTGGTTTCAGATCTCGCCAATTTGTTGATGTAGGAACTCAGAGAAATAAACTTGCCCCTGAGTACTGCCTTTCTGTGTCCCAGAGGAGCTGGTAATTTGTGTGTTCATGTTTGTTGAATAGCATGAACATTTGAATTTCGTTTTTAATCTCTTCCATGATCCACTCATGATACAACAGTGTATTGTTCATCCTCCATGTGTTACAGAGCTTTCTTTGGTGGCTTTTGGTGTTGAGTTCTAATTATATTCCCTTGTGGTCAGAGAGAATGCAAGGTATAACTTCAATGTTTCTGAATTTGCACGTTTGCTTTGTGACCTAAAATGTGGTCTCTTTTGGAATATATTCCATGTGTCTCTGAGAAAAAAATGTGTATTCTGATGCTGCTGGGTGAAATATTTGGTAGGTGTCTGTTAAATCTAGTTGATCTATGCAGTTGTTTAGATCTGTGATTTCTCTGTTGAGTTTTTGCTGAGTTGATCTAGTGGGGATAGTGGTGTGTTAAACTCCCCAACAATTAATGTCTTTGGATCTATGTGAGATTTGAGGGAAAGTAGTGTTTCTTGGATAAATTTGGGTGCTCCATTGTTTGGTGAATAGATATTTAGAATTGTAATATCCTCCTGAAGGAGAAATCCCTTAACTAGTATGTAGAGACCTTCTTTATCTCTTCTCACGAATTTTAATTTGAAGTCTATTTTATCTGATATTAGGATTGCAACTCCCACCTGTTTATGGGGGCCATTTGCTTGGTAGTTTGTTCCAGCCTTTCACTTTCAAAATGTTTGTTTCTATGGGCAAGGTGTGACTCCTGAAAGCAACAGATAGAAGGATCTTGCTTTTTAATCCAACTAGACAGTCTATGTCACTTAATTGGAGAGTTAAGTCCATTAATGTTGAGAGATAGACTGAGAGGTATTTGGGAGTTCCTGCCATGTTATCCACCTTCTTGGGAGCTACGGCAAATGGGGTACCTATGGTTCTTGGATTCTGTGTGGCGGCAGTTTCTTGGCCTTTATTGTAGTCTTGTTGGTTTTCTATGTGTAGGACATCTTTAAGTATCTTTTGTAGGACTGGTTTGGTGGAGATATATTGTTTCAGTTTTTCTTTGCTATGGAAAGTTTTTATTTGACCTTTGGTTATGAAGGAGAGTTTAGCTTGGTACAATATTCTTAGTTGATAGTTGTTTGTCTTTAGTTGTGTGGCATAGATCATTCCAGGCTCTTCTTGTTTTAATTGTCTCTGCTGAAAAATCTGAAGTTATTCTGATTGGTTTCACTTTATAGGTGATTGATTTTTTCTCCTTGACAGCTTTAAGGATCTTTTCCTTGGTCTGAATTGATACTGTGTGGATTATAATATGATGGTGGGATGTCCTGTTCTGGTCTGGTTTATTTGGGGTTCTAAAAACTTCTTGTATCTGAATAAGCCCATCTTTTTACATGTTTGGGAAGTTCTCTGCTAGGAACCTGTTAAAATAATTTCCGAGACCATTAACTTCTGTCTCTAGGTGCTCCTCTACACCCACTATCCTCAGATTAGGCCTTCTGATGGTGCCTTCCAAATGTTGAATAGATCTATCATATTTCTTGGATTTGTCTTGGATAGTTGTATGTTCTTTCTTTATAATATCTAGGCTGTCTTCAATTCCCGAGATGTGATCTTCTGCATGGTCTAACCTGTCAAGACTTTCTACTTTGTTTTTTATTTCTTTTCCTTCTAATTGGTTGGCTTTTTTGGCTGCAAATTCTTTGCTGGAGCTTTGTTTTAGATCTTGTATGAACTTCTTTACTTCCTTAATTTGGTGTTCAGTATTTGTTCTCAAATCACTTAGTTGATTGGTTATGGTTTCTTTAGACTCCCATTCCTTCTGCTGGGTTCCATTCAGCATTCCCTTTGTGGTCTCCCTGACTTCCTTCAGCTCTTTGTTAATGGATTCCATGAATGCCTTTATTGATCTTTGTCTATTCTCATTCCACTCTTGCAATTCCTGTATTACTCTTTGATTAGCTTCCTCACGTTCAAGCAATTCCTGTAGTTCTCTTTGACTGTTCTCAAATTGCTTTTCATTTTAGTGTATTGTTCTTTGGGGACAATGCTCCTTCAAAGCAATGTGTAATAAATCCATGAATAAAGAGGTTTACTGTCATTCCTATTACTCAGGAATAGTGTCATTATAACAAGGTTAAAGTAGGATTAAGGAGACAGAGACAGCATCTGCCTTACTCTTTAAATATTAATTTTGCTTTCAAATGTGAAGATGTATGCATGTTTAATGTTCCTAAAGAGAAAATATTATCAATGGAGCACTCTTGCCAGAAACTTAAGTATTTTCTTAACCATCCTCTTTTGCCAGTGTGGTTCTGCTTTGTGTCTCCAGGTTTTGACATTCTTTCTCATTTGTTCAATTGTGGGGAGGGGCGGTTAACTTCTTGAACTACATGCTTGTATCATTTCTTTTTACATTCATTTTTTCATGTATGCATAAAATCTACACATTTTTCTTGAAAGTAGTTAAACTTCAGCTCTTTGAAAAGTTGAGGTCACTCTGTAAGTACATTAAATTATTACCTGTTTTGTATATTAGGTTCTTATTTGGTCATGATTGTTGTTATTTGGTCCTTAGTTATCTGGCCAAATATTTAAGAGAAAATATTAAAAATATTTACAAAGTTCCTTTATATCTTAATTTTTTTACATTTTGTATTTTTTAAATTCAAATATGTATTATTTTGATATGAACATTCTAAAAACAGAACAGTTACAGTTACATAAGTCAGGGAAAGAGTACATTATGTAATTTTTATTTTATATATTTCCCTGTAGATTTCTCTCTGCAAAGTTTTCTTGGCAGTACTATCATTCATTTTTTCTAGTTTACTCGATTGAATATTTTGTATCTTGTCAAATATTGTAATATGAGTGTCACAACTTTAGCTTTATAATAGTAAAATATTTACTTCTTACATCGATTAACTACCTAATATAAGTTCTTAATACATGGCTAATAACTTTAAAATGAAGGAAATTATCTTAGCTCAGAGAAATTGTGCTATTCCTAAGATTTTGGAAGGGTCTACAAATTATGTCCCTCATGAGTATCAGTCCATTTAGGCAGTACTTACTTATATCCAATTGCAATAACTCCTTAGTTGGGCATGGCTTTATCTTTCTATATTCAACAGCCTTCCTCACATGAGCAATAAATCCAGCATATATCCCTGAACAATGGACCCAAGAGACAATGCCTCAATATCTAGCCATATAATAAATGGGCAGAATACTTCTGATCTGATGTACATTGATCTCTCTAAACATGTCATGACATTTAGGATTGAGAATACAGGGAAGAAGATGAGAAAGGTTGTCCAACAGTTAAAGTCAATAGAAAACCTCCCTGATAACAGGATTTTTAACTACATTTCCCTTCAACTCTGAGTTTTAGGTATATCTCTTATGTATGGCATAGACTTGTTTCTGTTTCCATAGCCCCATTGAAAAAGTCCACTTAAAAGGTAACTTTATTTCACTCCACCTTTTACTTCAATAAGTCATATTTTAATTTTGTCTAATAAAATATTTTGTCTGATTTAAGATTAAAGGGAATATTACTTAACTTTAGGGTTTTATTTCTTATGTTTTTCCTGTATCTTTTATTTTTCTTAAACCTCTTTATCTGTAGAAAAGTAACTGATATAAGCTTTGTCTTTTCAGTTTTTAGTATACAGATATTCTATTTCCAAATGATAAACTTGAATACATAGATTTCAATTTATGTAATAAGTACAAAATAAGAAATTTAAAACTCTCCTTGCTGGTTGGGAGAAATATTTTAATAGCATAGCTAGAATATTATATTATTCCCAACTTTCTCTTAAATCAGAACATACTGGAGCAATACCCTAAATCCTTTAATTATATGTGGGCTGAGAAATAAGTATAAAGTTTAAAATAGCAGATATTTTTCCAAAAAGCTATCTTCACAATATAAAACTGCAATATAACCAGAAACCAATGCTCATGCTTGCAATCTCATCTACTCTGGAGGCTGATATGTGAGAATTAAGGTTCAAAGCCAGCCTGGGCAGGAAAGTCTATGAAACTTTTTTTTCCAGTTAGCTACTAAAAAGGCAGAAGTACAGCTAGGGCTCAAGAGGTAAGACACAAGACTTGAACACAAAATTTCAGGGACAGTGTTTAGGCCCTGAGTTCAGGCCCCAGGACAGGCACAAAACAAAACATAAAATGATAAGTGTTATTTAGAAATATGATTGATGATACTGAACAAAAAAGTGTGTGTGTGGATGTGTTTTCTAGGGCTTGAAATCTGAGCCGGTGCACTGTCTCTGAGCATTTTTTTTTCTCAAGGCTAGAACTTTACCGTTTGAGATACTGCCTTACTTCTGGTATTTTTTTGGTTAATTGAAATTAAGAGTCTCACAAACTTTCCTCCTTAGGCTGACTTTGAACCAAAATCTTCTGATCTTGGCCTCCTGAGTAGCTAATATTAAAGTGCCTGGTACCAACAGATTTTTTTTTGCGGGGGGCAGTCAGTCATGGGGCTTGAACTCTAGGCCTGGGCGCTGTCCCTCAGCTCTTCAGCTCAAGGCAAGCACTCTACCACTTGAGCCACAGAACCACTTCCAGTTTTCTGAGTGGTTTATTGGAGATAAGAGTCTCATGGACTTTCTTGATGGGCTGGCTTTTGAACAACAATCCTTAGATCTCAGCCTCCTCAGTAGCTAGGATATCAGGAGTGAGACACCAGCCCCAAGCCAACAATAGATTTTAAAAATACATATTTATATTGCTTGGAGCATGAAGAATGACATTATTTTCTTGCCTGCTAACATAGAATCCATTCTTTAGTCCATTTATCCAGGAATAATTTCATTAAGCCTTAAAAATTAAGAAGTAAATTTTATAAGACAAGAGTTGTCATTGACAATTACCCCTCTGTAGCATGGCAGCTAAGTAAAACGATTTTTCTAAGGTAAGTGACATAAACACTTGTGATTTAAGAGAGGAGGTCAAATGATCAAAGTAACACAAGTTTAAAGGAAGTTAGCTACAACTTAACCTTAGGACATTAAAGGGCTCAAGACTTCAGTGAAGAAAGTGACTGCAAATGTGTTGGAAATAGCAAGACATGACTGAATTGTTACAATTTCACGATAAAGCTTTAACAGATAAGAAATTGCCTCTTAGGGAAGACCAAGGAAAGTGGTTTCTTGAGATGTAATCATCTCCTGGCAAAGATGCTATGAACATTGTTGAAATGACAGGGATTTAAGATATTACACAATTTACTGAATAAAACAATGACCTTGTTTGAGAGGATTTATTCCAATTTGAAAGAATTTCTTTAAGAAGATATCAAATATCATTGCCTGGTTTAGAGACCACTCTCAGGAAAGGAAAAATCAATTCTTGGAGCAAACTTCATTGTTGCTCATTGTATGACACTGCCTCAGACACCCTAGCATTCAGCTACCAGCAACTGAATAGCCAGCATCCATCAATCATACATGGAGGAAAGTCATCTACTGGTAAAATAAAAATAAAAATAAATCTCAGTGATGGTTCAGATAAATGCAAGCATTTTTAAAATATCAAATATTTTAAGTTCTGTATATTCTTTTACAGACATAATGCTATTCTACCAATAGTATATAATATAATATAAACATAACTTTAACATAAAATGGGAAAGCAAAAATTCATGTGATTCATTTTATTTTGATATTTGTTTGACTATGGGAGCCTGTAACCATTCCTGTCTAGATATGTTCCTTCACTGATAAAGTAATGATTAGAGTCTTTAGCTCATCTTTAACACAGGCTGTTTGCAGTTGAATTATTGAGGAATTGTAAAAGTCCCTTATATATTTTGAATATGTGTCTTTTGCAAGCATTTCATGATCAAAAATGTTAATTCTTTCATGTATTTTGCCTTTGGTGTTATTTTTAAAAATCAACACTTCCCCAAATTTTCTCCTGAGTTATTTCTGAAGTGTTTTATTGTTTTGTAATAACATTTAGGCATATAATGCATTCTTAATTGGTTCTGTGAGAAGTCAGAGATTGGCAGCTCAATTCATATTTTTGATGTGAATGTTTGATTGTTTTAGCACTATTTGCTAAAAGGACTGTTTTGGTCCATATATTGCCTTTTATTCTTCATTAGAAATTAGTTAAATAAAATTATGTGGATCTATGTTCTATATTCTGTTTCATAGATCTCTTTGTTCTTTTGTTAACACAAGCTGTTTTTATTATTGTAACTATAGTAATTTTTTAAATTAGGTAATGTTAATTTATTCTCTACTATCATTTTGTCCCTGTATTGTATATACACTTTTGGATAAATCTGGAATATTCACAAAAAAAATTCTGCTGGGATTTTAATTAAGACTTCATCAAATCAAAATTTCAAGTTGAACAGATCTTGTATCTTGACAGTATTTTCTCTAACAATAAATATGGATGCATCTCCATTTATTTCTATATTTTTTTCAGCTGATGCTTGTAATTATCTTCATGTAAGTCTTATATATACACATATATCATTAAGTTCACATTTATCATTAAGGGCAAATAAGAATGAGATAAAAATATTTCATATTACTTTCACATATTCTTCCTCTCAAGATATTTTTTTCTGTACAGATTTTGGCACTCTGATCTCTACTGTTTTCTTTCTCTGTAAAACTTTTTTTTGGTTGGTTGTGGGGTCTGAACTCTGGGCCTGAACACTCTCCCTCAGCTCTTCAGCTCAAGGCTAGAGCTCTACCACTTGAGCTACAGTGTCACTTCCGGCTTTTTCTGCTTATGTGGTGCTGAGGAATCGAACCCAGAGCCTCATGCATGCAAGGCAAACACTTTATTTTCTCTCTAACTTTTTTATTTTCTTGTGCTGGTCCTGGGATTTGAACTCTGCCTTGGGCCTGGCCACTGTCCCTGAGCTTTGTTGCTGAAGGCTCTACCACTTGAGCCACAGAAGCATTTCTGGCTTCTTTTGAAGGATAATTGGAGCTGAGAGTCTCTGGAATGTTTCTTCCCAGGCTGGCTTCAATTTGTAATCTTCAGATTCCATTTTCCTAAATAGCTAGGATCACAGGTGTGAAATACTCAAGAAATTCTTTAAACATTTCTTGCAAGGAGAATAAACTTGTAACAAACATCTTTTTATGTGTACACGAAAATCTTTTTTTTCTCCAATTCTCAAAAGAATTATTTTTTACCTGGTAAAACTAAGCTGGTAGAGTTTTTTTAATATGGTATTTAAATCATTTTTCATCCAGGTCATTTTCATAAGATAGACCAGCAAGCACATCTTCATAAAGCTGCTGGTCTAGGCTTTACTTTTTATGAAGTTAGAAAATGTTTTTTTCTTTCTTTTTTATTAATAAGGTGTTTTATCTTTCAGGAATTTTGTTGATTTACCACCCTTTAGAAATCATGGTTATGCTTAGACTTTTTTGCGTGATTTGTTTTGTTTTGTTTCTTTTGTATTTACATTGTTCTCTGATCTTCTTGATGTATAGTTTGTGGTTTTGCATTGACTTAGAAGAAATTCAAAGTCATTGTTTCAAACATTTTTTTCTCTTCCTTATTCTCCTTCGTGATAGTCTCACTAAATGTATGTTGAGTTCTTAGATACAATACTTTTCTAAACCAAAATACATTTTGTTTAGAATATCTCTGTGTTTTAAGTGTTTATGCATTGACCTTTCATACAACTTAGTATATCATTGGAGGCCTAATAAACAGAATAAGTAATACAAATAGCTGAGATTAAGTCAATTAGCACAGCTGACTTTCAGACAATTATGGACAGACAAATGACTGGAACACATTCAAATAAAGTAAACATAAAGCTAAAACCCAATGGGCAGTGACTACCTATTCCTATATTGCATTCATAAATACTGCTTGCATGTGTTGTAAAGTGAAACTCTCTAACCCCCTTCTGATTCAGAAGGCTGCCAAGTTCACAAATCATTATCAAATTTTGCTTACTTTAATTTGTCCAAAGGATTTTTCTTTTTAATCTCTAACATTTCTTTTATGCACTTTCCTGGGATTTACATCTTTACCATTTTCTACTATCTACCTTAGCAAATGGAGCTTTTAGCACAGTAATCATAGTTCTTTGAAATTCTTAGTCTGATAATTTTCACATTCTTTCCATATCTGTTTGAGATCCTTAGTCTGTGTTCCGAAATAGTGCCTTTTGATGTGCTTTGAATTTTTTCCTGATAGCAAACATAATAGCAGGTTAATGGAATCCAATCTATGCCATTAACACAGAACAATACATTTCTGTCTTTCCCCAGTACCATAATTTACATACTTCTTCAAACAGTGGTAACTGGTTACAGGGGGTTGGAGAAGAGTAAAGAACCTGCAGGAATTAAAAGTAAGTGTAATGAGCCAGATCAGACAGTACAGACAGAGGGTCAATAGAAATTCATTCCAAGTTGTCAGGAATTAGAGTATTGCACTCTAGTTTTAAAGCTGCCAAAAGAAAAGCCTAGATAGCAGAACTGAAGTGAGAAGCATCAACAGCAGTGCCGTCATGCTTAGCTAAGCTGAGGACCATCAGAAGTTTGTTGCTTAGTGATTTTTTAAACACATAGGTAGTTTGAACTGAAGTGATGAGTTTGTATGCCACTGTTCAGTCTTAGATATCCCCTTCTTATATATTTTACTTACACATCTGATTTGCTTGATACATTCACATGCCTTAGGTCTGTCTCTGATACGGCCTTGCCAAGCCCAATTGTCTCTATTTGCAATTTAATGTGGCAAGTTCACAAGTAGTGATATTTTTTATGCTTTTTTTAATTGTAAAAATGGTGTACAGAGGGATTACAGTAATATGAGTAAGATAATGGGTACATTTCCTATCAAGCATTGCTACCTCCTCCTTCGTTTATCCCCTACCATCCCTTCCCTCCTCACCTCCCCAACTCCCCCCTCTCCCCTTCCCAAGTTAAAAAGTTCAGTTTCAACATAGTGTCCTGTACCTCTCATTGTTACAATGGGTCAATCTGTATCCTTATTTCAGCATTTTGTTATTTCTCTTCCCCTCCCCAAATAAGAAAAAATGTATATACAAGGTGCAGGGCACCAGAATCAAATACAGTGTAAACAGGGATTATACCGTGGGGGAAGAGCATACATACAAAAGAAACAAAACCACATAGTAAATTGTAAATACATTAAAAACAATAGCAAGAATAAAAAAAAACACTCGTGTCCTTATCTTGGGGTTCATTTCACTTAACAACATTTTATCTGGTCATATGTATATAGCTTTTGACCTTTTCTGCTTGTCTGAGACATATACTAGTGATTGCGAATAAGGGAAACCATGGGACCTATGTTTCTTTGGGCCTGGCTTACTTCTCTTAATATAAAATTTTTCAAGTCTTTCCATTTCCTAAATATGGCACTGTCATTCTTTCTGAAGGAAGCATAGAATTCCAGTGTGTGTGTGTGTGTGTGTGTGTGTGTGTGTGTGTGTGTGTGTGTGTGTGTACCACATTTTCTTGATCCATTCATCTTATGAGGTGCATCTGAGTTGGTTCCATATCTTAGCTATGGTAAATAATACTGTGATAAACATAGTTGTGCTAGTAGCTTTAGTATAGCTTTGTTTGTGATCTGTTGGGTAAATGCCCAAAAGTGGGATTGCTGGATCATAGGGGAGCTCTATGTGGAGTCTTTTGAGGAACCTCCATACTGCTTTCCAAAGTGGTTGAACAAGTTTACCCACATCCCCTCTAGCATCTGTTGTTATTAGAGTTCTTGATTATAGCCATTGTAACTGGGGTGAGGTGGAATCTCAATGCTGCTTCAACAAGAGGGCTAAAGACTTAAAGAGAAACTTCTCTAAAGAGGAAATAAGAATGGCCAATAGACACATGAAGAAATGCTCGACTTCTCTAGCCATAAAAGAAATGTAAATCAAAGCAATAGGTAGATATTTTATAAGTACAAATAAATGATCAGTCTCTGCATCAGGGCTGTGCTGTGGTTATAATAATATATCATGTGTATTCAGTCTAGCAGTCATCTTGGAAGAACAAGGTGAGAACGTACATGGGAAGGGGAAACAAAGGAGGAGGTTACAATGCTTGATAAGAAATGTACTCATTATCTTGCCCATGTAATTGTAACCCCTCTGTACAGTATTTTCACAATTAAAAAAAAAAGAAAGCACATCCACTCTAGAACAGGGACACAAAATAGAATAGCTCAAGACCTACTGCTGCTTCAAACAAAATACAGTAATTTAGGGCAGTGCATAGGTGGTTTTTTATCCTCAATTATCTGTTGAGGGCATGTCTTATTGTTTGCTATAAGCAAGAGATTTTCCCTTGACTTTATTGTGAGAAGCTAGTCAAACTTCTGGTGGTAAATTTTATTATACAATGAGCTCTTTCTGATACCAGTGGATGGTTGAGAAGGTGAAAAGTCCAGATTCTTGGTGTCCTGAACAAAGACCCACACACAAAATCCAGGAGCAAAGCAAAGAAAGCTAAAATACCCTATTAATGGAATTGGCAGTCTGAATTTAGGTTCCTCAAGAACAAACACACATATCTAAGTGACTTCAATATTCCAAGGTTCAGAAAGTATATGAGGAGTTCATGGTAATGATAATGTGAGCTGATCTTAAATACAACTCAAATGCATAAAAAGAGTTAAACACAAACTTTTCCACAGGACAGGGTGTTCATTTTGGTTAGAACTGGCATGATCTTTGTCTACCAGTAAGGAAAAATCCTAACTGTAAACTGGCCACTAATTATTCACAAAGAGTAACTATGAGAGTTACTAAGGAGGAGATATAACTCATGAGTATTTCCAAGGTGTTACTAAGAGAGAGGCTGGATTTCATACTATCTTGCCTCCTTTTGATGAATGGGCATTCTGAATCTCAGACTTGTCTTCATAGAGCTTCCAGCAATTCAAAATTATAGTTTAGATTTTTTAGCTATGACATTTGTTCCTGGAAAAGTGTCAATAAGCCTTGATCCCTACATTGCCTCCCCTGTTTCTGAATTCTTGATGGAAGTTTTCCCCATCTCTTCTGTTTTATAGATCCAGTAAGAGGTGACTTTTCAGTCTGTTCATCTTTATACTTTCTAGGACAAAGTGGTGACTTTCCAATCTCATTACATGTACATCAGGAAACCAAATCTTTCTCCCAATACTTTCACATTTGCAGATGATCTGTTTTTATTTATTTTTCTGCCTCAATATTTAGTATTTTGGCTTGTATTTTATTTAATATTCATTTTGTTACCAGGATCATTTTTGGTGTGTGTTGTTGACTAGTCATTGCTTCACTTTCTATTTTGTATGCTTATGCAATTACTTTCATCATTTCATCTCTCCTCAATCTCTCTCTTCCTCTCAATCTATCTCTTTCTCTTTCTTCTTTCCCACCTAAAGAAAAAATTTTCTTAAAACACTTTTATAGCAACTGTATGTGGTGTGGGGGGGGGGGTGGGGGGGGGGGGGGTGCGGGGGGGGGGGGGGGGAGTATGGGAAGGGATGGGAAGGGTAAACAAAGGGGGGGGTGTGCTTGCGTGCTGGTCATGGGGTTTAAATGAAGAGCTTTTTGCTGAAAGCTAACCTTCTGCCATTTGAGCCACACATCTACTTCCTGCTTTTGAGTGGTTAATTGGAGATAAGAGTGTCATGGACTTTGCTGCCTAGACAGGCTTCAAACCTCCATCATCAGATCTGAGTCTCCTGAGTAGCCAGGATTATGGGAATGAGCCAAAGGTACCAATTGTATATACTTTTGTCATTTTTGGATTTATCATTAATCATCCAAAAGTTTTATTTAATTTCCTATTTTCTATGCACAATTTTAATACATTTGCTTACTGACTCTGATCTTTTTTGTACTCAACCACTGATTTCTGACAATTTTTTAATCCTCTCAAGAAACAAATCTTCAACAACTTGGGTTTTAAAGATGTGATTGGTTTTGACTAGCAATTCGTGAACTGGGGACCACCAAGTCTACAAAATAAAAAGATGCTTCATAAGAAAGTTTTATAAGCATATATCAATTTCAGGTTTCATTTTGACATTTTTCCAAATGTATATAATAAACTTTGATCATTTTCACCACCTTACTAACCTCTATATCCCTACCACTGTACTTTCTACGACTGGTATCTTCCTCACTTTCATTACTTAAATATTTCATTTTTTAGTCTATGATGAAGAAAAAAAAACAAATTAAAACAGGATTGATTTCAGCATTTTTTCCTTATAGAAATCTATTGGCTTAATGGAATTTGCCTATCATCAACCTTCTTTGTGTAGTTTTGAGCCTTGTGAATTTAATTCTAGCATCCATACTATATTTGGGGATGACATACGTGAGTGATAGGAATATAAGATATTTGTTAATCAGTGGGCCTCCCCAAAATTTCATTAACAATTTTTACCTATTTTCTGTTTCCTTCAAGTTTATATTCATTGACGTTTCATCTTTACATTATTAACCTACATTTGATTACCACTTTTATCTGCAATGATTGAAAGGCTTTTAACATTGTTTAATTTGTGCTACTCATTTCATTTTATGTTATCTTTTATATTCTTTCATCATATTTAGCTTTGTATTGTTTTAGAAATTTTAACTTTAATTTCTATTATATAGTAAAAAAAATCTTACTCCAAAATAATGTTGACCTTCTTAGACTAATTATTATTCAAATGTGTATATTTTACAATTCTCCAGTGTCTATCTTCCTCCTATTCATTATATGTACCTATATGCCTGAAAGCATGTGTCCTTCTTATTTAAAATACTGTTTCTATAGAAATTCCATTTTAGATTTATTGTTAAACATCCTTTTATTTTGGGGGGATATGGTTTAATGTATCTATGCTTTCTTCTTAGTAGGGTGGATGTGTTTACTATGTTTCGTAATGTGGATATGTAATAGGCTGGATGTTAAATCAAATATTTGTTCATTGAAAATACTCTTAATTTTATACTTAAATCTTAGACAGGAAGGTAAGAATAGACCTAATCAATTAGGTATTCCTGTGCCATTGAGGTGAAATTCATTAAATTTCAATTTTTTTATTAATAAGTTTTTTATTGTGAAAATACTGTACAGAGGGGCTACAATTATATGAGCAAGGCAATGAATATATTTCTTATCAAGCATTGTTGCCTCCTCCTTTGTTTCCCCTTACCGTCCCTGCCCTCCCACTTTCCCCCCTCCCCTCCCCAACCCCCCTCCCCCGCCAAGTTGTAAAGTTCATTTTTGACATAATGTCTTGTACATCTCATTGTTGCAGTAGGTCCACCTGTATCCCTATTTAAACAACTTGTTTTTTTCCCTTTCCCTCCACAAATTATACTAACATCAAATACAGTGAAAGCAGGGACTATACCGTGGGGGAGGGACATACAAAGCAACAAAGAAATATCTTATGAATATGTTAGAAACAATAGCAAGAAAGAAAAAAACATTTGAATCCTTAATAAGATACATGTGTATAAAATTTTTCAAACATTTTCACCCTCCAAGAGCCCACTCCTTCACCCTCCATTCTTCTGCTACAACTCACCCCTATACACAACTTGTTTTATGTTCCTGTCATTATTTTTAAACAGTAATTCTGCATATGATAAAGGACATTTGATAAATTGTCTTTCTTAGTCTTTGAGATTTTTATGTATTATATATTGCACAAATTTATTGTCATTTTCACATAACATTTTTAAAAAGGTATTTGCATTCATTGGAAGGATAAAATATTCAATTTCTTAAAGACAAGTCTTTCTCATTCTTAAAATTTGTAACTTTCTAAATCTACAATTATGCTTTCTCACAATTTCCAATTCATTTTCCTTAAATGGAATAATTTATAAACAAAAACTACTTACTAATTTCCAATTCATTTTCCTTAAATGGAATAATTTATAAACAAAAACTACTTACTACACTAAAAATTGCCACCCTTACCACTCTCTTTAAAATAAGCTTTGTGCTAATGTTTTCTTTCTATTTCTTCATGGAAAAGAATAAAAAGTTTAAAAAATCTACATTTTGGTTTTTACTGTCAGTCATTTTGTCGCATTATATATTCTATATTCTCATCTATTTATTGACTTAATATCATATGTACTCCTCTTAAACTTGTTTTTCAAATCATTATCTTTTGGACAGTGATGACTGTTTGAATTGATGTTCTACTATCTTTAGAATTTTCATAATATATCAAACTCTTTTCCTTAGAAAAGACAAGAAAATTGGACTATCACCATTTCTGGGAAATTTTCATTTTTTTTGCACTGACAAGGTAATTTTGCATTTATTACTCTCCTTTCAACCATTATGGTGCAGTTTTTTTGTTTTTTGTTTTTGTTTTTGGCCTACATGATCAAGCCCCAATGAAAACAATAAATATAAACAGGTTCTCTTTGGTCAGAAACCCTGTGAACCTAGCATTCTGTAGTCTTATAGTCAAGTGTAGGATGATATACTTCGTGTTGTTTCTCAAGTATGACTTTAAAGCGTATGCATGTGGACTTGAAGGTAGGCACTGGAGGATGGAAAAAGGAGGCGAACAAAGGAAGGGGAGACTTTGACCAAGAAGCATTGCTCTCATAACCTGACTTACTATGGTATTTTTACCCCTTCCTGGTTTGGCCATGTCATTTCTCTGAAATAAATCTTAGCCATCTAGAATTAATGTAGCCTGAACTCTATTAATCTTTCCCGAGAAAGTCTGGCCAAAAGATTTATGTTGTAATTTACAGCTTCTAACAATTCTGTTTATTTTTTTAATCTTGTTCTGTTTTCATCCTATCATCTCATATTATTTCAAAAGCAAGAAAGTGGTAACCAATAAAATGTTTGGTCTTTTCTAAATGCTTTTTAGAGAATTCCTAAGTATTTGGAACTCCAGATAATGGCTTCCCTCTTGCTAGTGTCATTTATTATGAATATAGGTTTGATATTTTTAAGGGACGTATTCTTATGCTACTGTTTGTTATCTTTTCATTTTAAGACACATTCGCTAATACAGAGCTTATGAGTTTACAGCCCTGCCAGATTAAAGTAGACACAGAGAAAATTAAAATACATGATTGCTGTGAAACAGTTTCCTGTTCTTTCTGGGGACTTTGTCTCTGCCACAAAAATAAAGCAAGACTCTCCTATTAGAGAATGTGAGTCAATGAGAGACAGGCTTTCTAACTTAGGCTCTCATAATCTAAAGAAATGTGAAGGAAGCTAAGTGAGACAGTACAGGTCAGCAGAACCACACCTCCAATATGCAGACGTACAAGCAGTAAAAAACATGCTGGTTTGGTTTCTGTTTAGATTTCTTTCTCCATGTTGTTACAAATTCTTTCTTTTTAATAAGCTCTCATTTATTTTTATTGTAACTCATACAATATTTATAAAAATAGCAAATATTTATCTGTGTATATATGTGTGTGTGTGTGTGTGTGTGTGTGTGTGTGTGTGTGTGTGTGTGCGCATGCACGCTGGACATGGAGTTGAATTCAGGCCTGGATGCTATCCCTGAGCTTTTGTTTTTTCTTTTTGCTTCTTTTTTTGGTCGGTCATGGGGCTTGAATTCTGGGCCTGGACACTGTCCCTCAGCTCTTTGCTCTACCTCTGAAGCCATATTCCACTTCTGGTTTTCTAGTAATTTATTGGAGATAAGAGTCTCACAGACTTTCCTGTCTGGGCTGGCTTTGAACTGTGATCCTCAGATCTCAGCCTCCTGAGTAGCTAGGATTACAGGTGTGAGCCACCGGCACCCAGCTATCTTGAGTTTTTGTTCTCATAGCTGGTGCTCTCCCAATTGAGTCAAGCACCACTTCTGGCTTTTCTGTGTTTTGGTGAATAATTGGAGATAAGACACCCATTGACTTTTCTCCCTGGGCTGGCTTTGAACCATGATCCTCAGATATCAGCTTCCTGAGTAGTTAGGATTACAGGCATGAGCTATCAGTACTTGGTTCAATTTTGTATATTTTATTATTATTTTAGGCCAACAAATTTTATGTAGTAGCTGCTACAACCAAGATGGGTTTCAAAGTACACAATTGAGTAACCTGTTTATAAAATACAAATCAAATAAATAGAGGAGTATTTTACCTTTGGAGAATTTAGGAAAGAGTTGAATGTCACTTATCTGTGAATTATTCCAGGAATAAATAGCCCAAAACTAAGCAGAGTAAATTACCTTACATACAACCACCCACTGCCTTCTGGTTAAAACAGAAATAGAGTAGGTCTACTAATTCAAACAAGGAACCTTCTGTAGTATTAATCCAACAAATACACAGCTGACTAAGACAATATAGTCTACAGTTGACATTTTTAGGTGTACATTATAAATTGTGTGTCATGAGCAGATTAGTGCAGCTATGAATCCAAGACAAAAAGAAAAACTTCCCATCTGACAGACTCCAGATTTTCAAGTTTCTTCACTTCATTTAAGAGCAACATTAGAATTCTATGTTTATATTATCTTATTATGAACTTTGCTGAAAGGAACTTACTTAAAGAAAAAGAATAATGTATGTTATAATAGAAAGGAGATTATCTGGAGATAATTTCTATTTCTGCATCAATCATCTATCTGGGATTTAGCATGTCACATTGCCTAATCCTGGCATGTTTCCTCATCATATTAAAATGTTCAAACACTATCATTTAAAAATCTAATATGTCTTCATATGCAATTAATATAAAAAATAACTTATACTGGCTTTAAATGGGAGATTTTATTCTCTTATATACTGTGTAGTCCAAGGGAGTTGAATATCTCAACTCAACCTGTGATTCTATGAAGTATGCTTTTCTTTATATATTGGCTTCATTCTCATATGGATGATAAAATAGTTCCAATTATTTTGAGCCTCCTTGTAGAAGAAGGTAAAAGACAGACGTGTGTAATTCCTGACAATGCAAGTGGGCATCTTATCTGATCATATTCCATCCTAGAACCAGGGATGTTTGCCAACATAATGCATCCATTAAATGGTTCAAACTCTCCAAGACCCTTCTCTGGAGACAATTTTCTTGAGTAAATGTATTCTTTTCTATTGTAATACAAATCTGATGAAATAGTGTTCTGCTAGGATGGAAGTAAAGTCCAAGAGAGGTTGGTTAGTGACCCAGAATGCTCACAATGTATCTATGATCTATATTTCTCTCTCTCTCTCTCTCTCTCTCTCTCTATATATATATATACACACACATATATATGTACATATATGGTTCATTCAATTAATACCTTATTTTTGTTTTGAATATCTATGATCAACTTCACTTTCTAGAACATAAACTTCTTATTTTGAAAGATAGCTCCAATTTTAAAATAATTTTTTAAAATATGAAACTATTGATTTTTGTTGTTGATTGGTTTATATTAGTGAGTTAGTAATTTCTCCCTTACTATAAAATGCTTCTGAAGAATAGGGAGAAAATTTCTCCTAATGGACAGCACAAGGTTAAACCAGGAGCCAATTTTTGAGTTACTAGAATAATGGGATGAATTCTCCTATTTATCTGTCTTTGTCATGCTGTATAAAGTAATGTAATATATAAAATAGCCATGGTTTTATCCATTATACAGATGATGAATCTGAGTCACAGGGAGATTTTAAAGTTTCCCATTAATCCAAACTTCTGGTAAACATTAGAGGTATATGATGTACCAACCTTTCTTTTTGTTCTTTCCACAATACGTTTAAAATTAAACATAACAGTAAAATACTATATATCTCAAACAGCTACAAAAGATTTTAAATATTTTTATCTTGATTAAAGCATACATATTTGAAGAAATGGGTATGTTTAAACTGATTTGAACACTGACTAATACAGAATTGGATCAAAATTCTTATCCAGACTAATATGTATAATTTTCATGTTTAATGTATCAGTTAAATTAATTAGAAAAAACAACTTTATATATACACACATGCATATTTATATATAAATGTAAATCATCTATCTATCTATATCTAGATATAGTTATATGCTGACTAAGGCCCCTTGCTTACTAGGCTGGTATACAATCACTAAGCTTTGTCTCCTGCCCTCTTTTTTATTGGTTAGTTTTCAAATTGTGTCTTGGTTCTTATCTGAGTTTGTGACTGAGATGATCTGTATACTTTAGGTTCCCTGTCATCACTGGAGTTCCAGGCACGTGCCACTGTATCTGGCTTTTCTTTCATGGAGACAGAATCTCATAGACTTTTCTGCCTGGTCTGGCCTAGCAGTTAGAGATGAAATATTCATGTCACTGCAGCCAGCTGTGCATCTCCTGCATATCACCACCCAGAATAACCTGCAACTGTAATCATCCAACCCTCAGCCCCTGTAATAGTTAAGATTCATGTGTAAGCCACTAGCTCCCAGCTCCATTGTATATTTTACCTAAGCATGCCAGCTATGCAGGAAATGAGGACAACTGGACCACAAGTTCAAAGCCAGCATGGTAAAATGACAGTAAGATTCTTTTTCAAAACCAAAATAAAAACAAAATCAGTAGGGGTATAGGTCAAGGGCCAAGTGCTTGTCTAGCATGCCAAAAACTCTGCTTTCTAAGTTCCAGCCTATATATAACCCAAATTAATAGGTACTCTTCTTTCTGACAGATTTGAGTTTTCTGTAGTAAACAGAATTCTGTAGAATTTTCAAAAATATATTACTAAGGATAAAATTATGTAAAACATGCAGAGAAATATTTTGTAAATAAAAATAATTGCTTGAAACAAGTCATAACACATTGGTGTGTTCATGATATCATTTCAGTTGACAGTTTCAAAAGCATTTCTTCTTATAAAACTTTCATTATAAAGGTGATATAGAGCGATTACAGTTACATGATTCAGGTAATGAGTACAGTTCCTTTTGAACAGTGTCATCCCCACCTGCATTCTCTCCCAGTTTTTCCCCTGCTGACTTCCCTCCCCCAAACATTGTATAGTTCATTTCTTATCTTCAGAAATATATGCTTAAGAACTGAAACATTTGGTTGGAGAGAATGGAATGTCAATATTATTTTCAGGTAAAAATTTATTCCACTGGGTATTCCAGAGCCTGTGTGTTGACAGCCTTTTCATGTCCGTATTTTAGAATTGCAATTGAGCCTTTCTCTTTTGAGGAAGACCATATACTTTTAATAGCTCCGACTGTGTATTTTTGTGCCTCTACTCTCCTCAATAGTCTACTCCATTCCCATACTATGAATTCCACTTAGTCAATGGTTTAATTGTTCAACAAATATGGTTGGAAAGACTTTGTATAAAAAGTAATATTAGACTTGAAATTTGAAGAATGAATAAAAAAGTAGTCCAAAAATATTAACATTAGCAAAGAGGTAGGCTTAAAATGTACTTAGAAATTGAGTTAACTAAAAGATTGGTTTAGCTGTGGCACCGACAGCAAAAGGGAGAATGATAAGCCAGTAGGCTGCAGTGGTAGGAAGGAAATTACACTGGAGGTTTGCTCAGAGCCTTCCAGACAAACATTAATATCTTAAACTAGCATGAAAAAAAAATCCTGTATTTCCTTTCTGGGTAACAAGGCAAAGTGAAACAAATGAGGGGGAATCTAGCAGTGATGAACTTGAATTGTAATTTCCATATTTGCTATATAATTTAGGACAAGTTGCTTTTTATATCAAGTTTCAACATATGAAATATAATTTATAACACCTTGTCAGTGTGATGCATTTATCCAATAATTTAACATAGGTAAGGTCCTTCCTACATTAGTAAATAAAATACTACATAAAAATAATTTTAAAAGTGCACTATAAAGTCCAACATAAGTAATGCTATGACATTTCTCTATTCACATTCAACAACAGAGGTAAAAAATATTGTCAAAGGATTTCATGTTGTTATAGTTGAATAAAAAATGTAGGTACTAATATTAGATTTCCTGATATTGGCTATTTAATTTAAAAGATTATAATCATCATTAAAAGGCTGCTAATCCATAATATACTAGCCTCTAAAGAGGAATTAGTTACATTCTCAGTGAATTGTTTTTGCTTACAGTACTTAAATATTTTCAAAAAAGAGGAGATTCTACCATCACTACCATCAATATTCAGATATAAAACAGGCATGAAAGATGAGCTCATTAAGACGTTCTTACTATAGTGTTTCACAAAAATGTAAGTGTATCATCATGTTTTTTCTGAATACCCAGGATAATTAGGAATCTAGAATTCAGAAAGCTGATTTATGTCATTTAAAGAATTTTAGTCCAGTAAAAAGTTACTAACACTTGGTGTTAGCAGACACTCATTATAATTACAGACATAACTCTCTTGATGTTAAGTGTTCGATACTGGAACTACTTAGTAAACTACTTAAAATATTATTCAATAGAATATGGTCAAAGGTTGTGCCATACAATTAATTTTGCAGTGTGAAGGCAGAGATAGAGAAAGTAGGGTATTGCAGAAAGGCCGGCCATCTGGCCAGGCTGTGATTCTCAGAATGGCATTAACCCATAAAACAGCAGAAAGAAATCTAGCTCTCAGTGTTAAGTCTCTGGAAACCTGGAGTAATGCAAATAAAACTACACATTACCAATACAAGTCCAAACAAAGCAAATGATGGAGCAAACAAACATAAAGCAAACTTCAAACTAGTCATACCTTTCCAGTGATCAAGTTAATTACAACTGTTTTTCTAAGCATACATTGTGTGAATAGAGAATGTGTCAAAAGTATAATGGAATTGTAACATTTATTTAAGATGTAAGAAAATAGTTACAATGTTCGAATTAATGACAAGTGTAATTTTACTTCTGTCTTAGCAACTGTACCAGAGTTCTTCTACATAATATAAAAAAGAGATCTGGGACCTATGTTTCTTTGGGCCTGGCTTACTTCACTTAATATAATTTTTTCCAAATCTTTCCACTTTCTAAGAAATGGAGTGATGTCATTCTTTCTGATGGAGGCATAGAATACCATTATATATATATATACATATATATATATATATATATACATATATGACATTTGATCCATTCATCTACTGAGGGGCATCTGGATTGGTTCTATACATTAACTATTGTAAATAATGCTGTGATAAACATAATTGTGCTGGTAGCTTTAGTATATCCTTGTTTGTGATAGTTTGGGTAAATGCTTAAAAGTGGGATTGCTTATTTACAATAACTAGTATAAGTCTAGGACAGGCAGAAAAGCTCAAAAACTATGTACATAAGACCATATAAGATGATGTTAAGTGAAATGAACCCCAAGATAGGGACACAACTTGTATTGTCTTCCTTGGTATTTTTTAACGTATTTATAATGTACTATGTGATTTTTTTTGTTTCTTTGTTATGTTCTCCCCCTATGGTGTAACCCCTGTTTTCACTGTATTTAATTCCACTGCCCTGCATCTTGTACATACATTTTTCTAATTTGGGGAGGGGAAGGGAAATAACAAAATGCTGAAATAAGGATACAGGTTTACTACCCATTGTAACAATGTGATGTTCAAGACATTATGTTGAAAACTAACTTTACAACTTTGGGTGGGGGAAAGGGAAGAGGTGGGGATGTGGAGAGAGAAGGGATGGTAGGGGAATAACAAAGGAGAAGGTAACAATGTTTGATAGGAAATGTACTCATTACCTTACTCATGTAACTGTAACCCCTCTGTACAGTATCTTTACAAGAAATCATATAAAAAATTAAAAAAAAAACAGGAGAAAAAAGAGATCTGTAAATGCTTTTTTTCATGTTTTGTGTTAATTTATCTGTAATCTATGAACTCAACAAGAATGTTTTAGTGGACATCTTTCTACTAGTACTTAACTTATTATCAACAAAAAAAACCATATAACTTCTAAATTCATTTGCTTTTCCTTTGTTTCCACAATGAAAACTTACCGTGTGGGACTTTATCAATGCTAGCACAATTTGATTAATAATAAAATAACATGATTTCATAGAACATAACTCAAAATGTTAGCAGCATAACAAAATGGCATTTGTTAGAAGTACTTAGTAGTACTTGAAGACCACTTGTACTCACAGACAAGTGGTTTTCCAAGTAGTAATTTAAAAATCCAGCTTTTCTACTCCCAGAAGAGTCTGCCATCTTTGACATGTAACTCCTGGTTTTTCCTAAGAGTCCTTACTTCCCAAAGCAAAATTTCACTGCTGTTGTTTCATGGTTTACGCTGGGGCTGAGAAACAAATTGACACTACAGATGGCAGAAAAATACCCAAGTTTAAGTGCGCATGGGAGCCCTCAGAAGGAAATACATACCCAAATCAATGGCACCTGGCATACGTGATTTATGCCAACAGGAACAAAATAGACTTAGTTGGGATAGTTACTAAGTTATGTGGGAAGCCAAAGGAAGATAAGTATGACCTTAACAAGGTATGTACGGAATATTGCCAGCAGTGACAGGAATAAAATACAGGTGAAAATAATATTTCTTCTGGTAGGGGAAATATATCTTTCACACAAGAGTGTTTATCTCATCTTGAAGAAGAAAAGGAAAATTGGAAACCCTATTTTATGATTTGTAACTGCTTGGTTCAAATACCTAACTACCTTTACATTCAAGTCACAATAACTTTATGCCCAAGTGACATTTTCTTTTTTCTTTATAAATTTCTGGTTATCGGGCTTAACTAAGGGCCTGGGCACTGTCCCTGAGTACTTTTGTTCAAAGCTAGCACTGTACCACTTTGAACCACAGCTCCACTTCCCGTTTTTGACTGGTTAATTGGAGGTAAGTATCTCATGGGCACTTTTATGCCCTGGGTGGCTTCAAACCACAATTCTCGGATCTCAGCTTCCTGAGTGCTAAGGTTATAGGCATGAGCCACCAGTGCCAGGCCCAAAGTGACATATTTTAAGGTGGACAAAAACCACCATTTAAACGAACTTTATAACTTTGGCCTGCGGGGGGGGGGGGGGGGGGGGGGGGGGGGGGAGGCGGGCACAAGGGGGGAGGGGAGGGGGAGATGGGAAGGGATGATAAGGGGAAACAAAGGGGAAGGCAAAATGCTTGATAAGAAATGTACTCATTACCTTGCTTATATAATTGTAACCCCTCTGTACAGTATTTTCACAATTAAAAAAAGCACCAATTTCTAGGGCCTAAAATTGAATGTAAAGATTTAAACACTCAAAAATAAGTCACATAATGGCCTCTGTTCAATTGTCTAAAAATGTGGGCTAATTAGACATTTTTACTCTACAGACAGACAGACAGACTCTCCAGCCAGTTTCCTCAACGTGCGCAGTTAACTTTTGTTGCTTTCATTTCTATCTACTTTGTGTTATTTTTCTTATGAAGATTTCAGTGATTTACATATACTCATCACTATATTTTGAATGCCTAGGAAGGTTTTACTGTAATCTCCTTTTTGTGTATCCTGTATTTCTTTGGCTCTTTCTTGTTTCTCTAAATTCTTGGTTTGCCCATACCACTCTGGACTCCCAAAATAATTATCATTACCTATTTTCATCTCTCTCTACACCTGCTCACATTTTAGTTTTGTATCACTACATTCTATCTTTATCTGTGTTAGGAGTTCATTTCCTTTTTTACCTGTCTTGATTGCTATAGTGCAGATATCTTCACACATGTTCAATGGATTTTTGAGTTCTAAACAGTAATCTCAAAACAATTCATTCTTCAGGTTCTCATTAAATATTTATTTAATTCAATATTCTTGCTATTACCAATTCATATGGAATAACTGAGAGATTAAGTATTATAATAAAAAGTTGAAAATACATTGTTAAATTTATAGATTTACTTAAATTTTACCTATGAATATGATTAAGACAGTAACTTAAGGGAAAAGATGATGACAATTTATTAAACTACATAAAAATCTGTTTATTAAAAATTACTGTTTTGTCATATGTGGTAGTATGCTATATATTCTAAGAGTTAAAAGAATAAATCCTCTCCTCCATTGATATTCAGCCACACTTTTGATACTATTGGTAATTAAATAGAAGTAATAATTCTAGGAAAACCCATTAAGAAAATTCTATAATGTGTTGATTATAGTGATTTTCACTAACAAAACATATCTTGAAACTCTGTCCTATTTATTTTCATATCTTTAAGTCACAGAAGTAGAAAAATAGTAACTTTGTAAAAGAACTACTCTGATGACCCTCCTTGCCTTTAGGTAGTACATATCCGAACCTCTTCAAAAATTATTCTGGTATCACATTTTTGAGCTGTACAATTTATCTGACATTCACTGTTCCTTACAATACTGGAAAAAATCTTTGTATGCTCTGGTATTTAAAAAATACGAATTGAAAACTAATGAAAAAAATTGCATAGCACACAAATGATCAACCTAATATATCCAGGCCACCATTTTTATTCTTCCATATAAAATTGAACAACTCCCAATTTAGCAATGTATTATGAGGATTAAATTCACTAATGTGTGAGAATATGAGGTTCCATATTATTAACTGAAGCAACCTTCCTTTTTTATATTTATATGAATAACATGAGTCAGATTAGGCATCACAAGCTCTTTCATATTTCCCCTAACTTGTTTCCAATCTTCTTAATATCACTCTGCTTAATGTTTATCTTAAATTATCTATGGCATTTTGTAAAAAGCAATTAAAAGATAAAAAAAATCATAGCCATCAAAAGAGAAGCCATCAGAAGCTATGTGTTCCAAATTGCAAATTATTTGGACTTAATTATTTTTAAGAAAATTATTTTATTTTCAAATTTAAGTGCTCATTTTAATAAATTTCAAGCTTTTCACTAAGCCTAGTTTTCAAGTCTATAAATCTTCATAGAAAGAAATGAGATAAGTCTTTAATTTTCTTCCTCTGGGGCAGATTAAATAGGTTCATTTGATGTTTTGCTTTGTTTTGTAGTTGAAACTTTTTGTTAAGTAGAAGCATTATTTTAGTGCAAATCTGAAGATGTAAATAAATACTTAATTTGATTTACACTGAACTCTTTCTGAAGAAAATATTATTAATGTCCTTTCCTTAAGATTTTAATTAATTTTCTGGAACAATACAACATAACCCAGTAGCAAGATTTTGAATTAAAAAAAAAAAAGAGAAAGAAGCTGAAAAAAAATCTCTCCTACGATTAACAACCACATTTTCCCCTCAAATACATGTGCACCTTAGTTAACAGTTTTAGCAGTCAGGTCAAAGTACAGCACTCAACAAGATGGTGAAAATGGTGTGAAATCTCAAAAGGAAGCAGAGATGGGAATGGAGGATGTTGATTATCTTCTCAATTCAGATTTTTTAAAAATACAGGAAATATCTTCCTAGGATACTTCTATGTCAAAATGTGGTAAGAGGCAAAAAGGCTTGAAAAATTTGGATGAAATATTAAAAACATAAGAAAACAGCTATGACAAATGGAGAAACAATTATATGCTCTATATTTATTTAGGAAATTGTTTTTAGTGTTACAGCATGATAGTCTCCAAACTCAAGGGACTTACAAAAGCATTAGTTTATCTTTGTTTATTTTTGTTAATTTCTTGATTGACTAACCTGTATTAATTGACCTTTTTTGATGAGACAGATAATCAAATTTCTTGCCATTGGGAAACGAATACTACAAACAATTTAGTTTTCCAATACTTATTTTTAAAAAGCTATTTCTTAAAAGTTTGTAAGACCCAATTGCCCTTTATCTCAATACATGAGCACAATATACAAGTGACTGAGAGGATAAAGATCATAAGGCAAGGGCTGGGAAGGTGGCTCAGTGGTAGAGCACTTACCTTGCATGCATGAGGCCCTGGGTTCCATTCCTCAGCACCACATAAGCAAGCACAAAAAAAGCCAGAAGTGGCGCTGTGGCTCAAGTGGTAGTGCACTAGCCTTAAGCTGAAGAGCTGAGGGACAGCGCCCAGGCCCAGAGTTCAGGCCCCATGACCGGACACCCCCCCAAAAAAAAAAGATTATAAGGCAAGTGAAAAAGTCATATTAGTGTAGAAGAAAATGCAATAGTATCAAATAATATATACATACATATATACAAATATCCATATAGACACATATATACAAAGAAATGTTTTTACTTTATAAAGATCTAAAGACATTTTTAGTTTCTATATGAATAGTTAGTGACTATTTAAAAGAAAATATATGAAAGCTGAGGACCAATGTTAACAACAGAGACACATTCTGAGAATAGTGTTCTTGGATAAGTTTGTATGGATATCATAAATTGTCCTTCCACAGACTTAGACTGACAGCCTAGAACATGAATCGCTTTTGTGGCATAGCCTCTTGTTCCTAGGCCACTGATATATTCAAGCATTCCTATAATGAATAGGCAGCTGTAATATTGCAATTAATTGTACATCTAAATATAGGGACTGTACAGGAAAATTACAGGATAGCAATGAGAAAGTTCACCTTTATTGAAATGTGCTCTAGGTGAGTCAGGGAATGATGAAATGTGGAGGACTATGAAGGTCTACAATGTCACCACTTTCTACTGGAAATCTTTAAAACACTGTACACATTCATTACACTAGACTCATGAAAAACATTTTATTCAATAATAGACATTTACAAAATATGAAGACTAACTCCTAAGAGTGGCTTCATTCTTTCTAAATGAATTTCATTCATTTTCTCTGAGAGAAGAGTTGAATGAGAAATTGTAAAGATCTCAGGGTTATAAAGCAATACTGTATAGAATTTGCATGAGGACAAAGCTTAAATACTTGACTTCTCTTCCTTTTTCTTTGAAGGCCTTCCCCACCTTATTCTTACCCCAACTCACCTGTAGTCCTGCGGCCTAAAGCCAGCACATTTTTGTTCAGAAAAGGTAAGATGATTCTGAAGTGATTGGACAAGAGAACCCTGTACAGAACCTTGAATCTTATTTCTTTCTATGCCAAGCCATGCTTCATGACATTTGATGTCTGTACACATATAATTGTGTTCCTTCCTGATGTCACAAAAGGCAGGACCGTAAAGAGCCTTTTAGATAATTTATACCTAGAATTATATTCAAGTAGAATATAAACATGGAAATCTCATCAATTTTGTGATAATAAATATAGAATAAATATTCTTATTCTGTATAGTTGTTGTTAAACTTTTCAAGTTTTGCTTGTAATAATGACGCAAGCATACACGGTATGTATGAACAGGGAAATAATCACCAATATTATCTTCCACTAAGTTTCTTAAACTTTCCATGGTGAAAAATACACATGGACCTTGCATCTCTTATGACAATCCTGTGACAAAAATGCCTTCTGAATCCCATTAAAGGACTCACCTAATGTTGCTGTATAGCTACTCGTTGACAAATAGAAAAGAACGTACTTTAAAATAACAATGAGTATATCGCATACTAAATTCATAAACCAGTAGTTTCCATCATCAAATAGTACATACAACACAAAGTATATAAACTCTACTGTTTACACAACTACCAGTGCAGTCGGGTGTTTATATAAACATCACACCAAGTATATGAGTAATTCATTGTGCTACAATGTTATCATGGATAGCTCTGGTGTCAGCAGACAAGATAAATTTTGCATCTCCATTATAATCCTATGGGACCACCATCGTATATGTATGTGGTCCATTGTTCACTAAAAGCATGGAACTGTTCTTACCAATGAAGTTAGCTAACACATGACTTTTGAATGAGGCATTTCAGAATATCAAGCTGGAAGAAGTCAGTGGGAACAAGTTAGGAGAGGAATTGAAAACCAAGATGAGATATTTTCAGTTGGCAATTACATATAGAGCAAATTCAGATACTGGCATGGATTTAATATTTTCAGTGTAGCATACACTTTTACTGAACTTATATAACATCACATGACACTGATCTTATCCTACTTTTTTTGACTAAGAAGTCAGGAGCAAAGCAAAGCAAAACAACTGATCTAAAGAGATGCAAATAGAAAATGGCAAAATAAGGACTCATCCTCAAGAGCATCTTCAAAATTCTTGCAGCAATAAAATTTACAACTCATCTAGACCAGTTTTGTCACTGTATCATAATATATAGACCAATTTTATTTGTTTGTATTCCTAACACCTAATAGTTGTACATGTTTTCTTCTCCTTTAACTCTGGCTTGACACATTGCAACCTTTTCTGTCTACCCAATAAACCAGTGTGTTTCTGTGCCTGATACCAGTAAGAGATGCAGATTTTTCAAATATGAACTGGGGAGTATATTTCATTCATACCAAGTAATCTTAAATCATAAATGTCAGACTCTTGAGAGCCATCATTTTATGTTACAATTCTTCCACACTTAATTTATTTGGCTTCTATATTTATTTTATTGTTTTCATTTTTCTACTATTCGTAGTTTACTGAATATTTTGAATAATAGACTCAATATTCGTAATATTGATTGTGCCTATGGGTTGGGGGGATAGTCTTGAAGTAAACAGGAATCAATACCTTCTCCTCCATTTTCCCCTCCAGTGCAATTTGGATATATGCACGCTAGTAAAAACAACTGCAGGCTGGTTATAAATCATTCTCCCTATCTTCCTACTGACAGTCTGAATCAGGTTGGTAGATTTCCCCAAGGGAAAGGAAAGCAGGGCAACTATCGGTCACGATGTGCATTCCAAGTGCAAATGCTTACAGCTGGAATGTGCCTGCCTTTGAGTGAACAGAAGGAAAGGCCCACAGAGGGCTATTTTAAATGATGCAATTCAATGTTAAATGTATCCATGCATTTCTGTTTGGAGACTTTAAATTACCACTCCAAGTGAGCATAGATATCTTATTAATGTCACTGATCGCATCAGCACTTGACTGTTTAAAGATAAAATTTTAAGCAAAATGACACTCTATGTAGTTATAATTTGTCTCACTTATTTTGTCAGTTTCCTATGAAAGCAAGACATGATGATGAAAAAACATATTCTATAAATTTCAAGTGTTAATAAACATTATGATAGCCAAATGTGCTGTCCTTCAGATATGATTGGTCCTAAAATCCCATACAGCGTTAAGCTTTCTAATTATTTTCAACTCACTCTAACAAGTACTCTGGTTCTTATAGGTGAAATATACTTTTATCATGTATAATCTGTTCCTGATCCTACCTATGTTGTTCAATTTGGATTAGTACTATATTTTTAAAAATCTCTTTTTTTTCCTGCAGAATCTAATAAAAAAAAGAAAGATATTTGCAGCCTTGATCTCAATATATCCATGATCTGAATGATCTCTCCTGACCTTATAATCTTTGGTTACAGAAATAAAATGAGTAATTCTATTATGAACTTTACAACTTTGGCCAGGGGGGGGTGGGGAAGGGGGAGTGGGGAGGTAGGGATGGGGTGGGGGAGATGGGATGGGAAGGGGAAACAAAGGAGGAGGCAGCAATGCTTGATAAGAAATGAACTCATTATCTTGCCCATGTAATTGTAACCCCTCTGTACAGTATTTTCACAATAAAAAAGTGCTGATTTAAAAAAAAAAGTAAGCTAGCTTGAGTATTACTTTTATTCTCAAAGTATACATATTTTGTATTTTTAAATCAAAATAAAAAGTCATGCTTCCATATGTGTGTGGCTATCTAGAAGAATCATGTAAATGTGAAGCACTTGGCACAAGCACATAACTAGTGCTCGGCAAATGCTCTATCATCAGTGATATGTTCATGTTATATTTATAAAGAGTTAAAAATAAAAAATGAAACTGGTCTTTCTGTTTGGTTTATACATTATACAGCATTTTTTTATGTAATGAAGGTTTTGATTGTCAAAGGCTATCGTATTTGTGCTTAGTATCAAAGTTCCCCAGACTGTTGTCTTTCTCAAAGGCAGATGGTAAATCTGTCAGCAGTAGCATTCAGAACAGCAACCCAGATGCTTTTAAGCTCTGTGTGCAAAGCTGCTCCTCCCACAAAGAGTACCATTGGGCCAGAAGCCAAATAAAGGTCCCTGAGGCAATTAACTGCTTCTGAAATCAACTCTGGCTGTCTGGGAAGTCAAATGAATGCAGCTTGCTTGGCCATATACCAATTTAATGCAAAGAGCATGCTCCTTATGTACAATCAAGCCAGGCTTCCATATTTCAGCCTACCTCATTCTAACGAGGAATCTGTATGATCTTTATGGTTCCTAGAAGAACATTTTTACATTACTTCATAGCTATTGCTATCCCTTGTCAATAAAGCAAACCTTTTAGACTTAATGATCATTTATCTCTAATTATTTTAAACATGCACAATTACTTTTGGTGATATTTAATAAACGCGTTATTTATGTATCCCTAGATGTAATTTGAACTAGATAACTACAGTAAGTCCAGAAGCTCTGCTTATCAATGCTGGGTAGATATCAAGCTCTTTTACAATCTCTAAAAGTGATAAAGGGAGTGGAAAGGTCATCTTATAAAAGGATAATATTCATATTTATAAACACATCTCCTATCCTTAAAGCAATATTTTTAAAAAGGAAGATTAGGCAAGTGTTTCTCCAGTCTATGGTAAAGGTCAATGGAGTTGGAATATGTATTGCATGTATACTGTCTATCAGGCACTGTTATAGGCATTTTGGATTCGTTTCCCATAAACCTCAAGATTAAAACACTAACAGGTTTATTGTCTTAATACAGCAGGGATCTGACTGTGGGCGCAAAAATTAATAGGTGCTAGAGAGGATATTTAAATCCTGGAAGTATTGATTTCAAAGCCAGAGGGACATAATATACTTCAATTTTTGCAATAACACGTTTCACATAGATGAGAGAAAAGCCTATTTTCTTTTTTCTCATCTTGAACAATCAAGAAAAGTAATGTTCTGCTAAAAAAATGTGGGGAAAGTTTGAAGACGTCAGGACTAGACAGCTCTGGTTTTAATTATTGGCTGCATGACATCTCCAGACTGCTGATTCCTCATCTGTGAAAAGCTGATGATATTTATCTCCGAGGGTACAGCAAGGATTTTAAAGGATAATTAAGGGTTTCATGGTATCAGGAACACACAGATTGAAAGTAAAGTTCAGAAAATTTATGTAATTCAATTGAGGTCACATAAGTAGATAGCAGAACTGCCTTCAAACCCATAACTTCCCAGATGCCTTCAACTGAGAAACTGAAGAAGGCAGTCAAAGATTTTAAAATTTGAATATGTTATAAACTGATCACACATTATTCTCTATTGTATCAGAACAATAGTCAAAAAGGTCACAAATGGAAACCATATCTGTCAGAATACTTAATAGTTGGTTTAGTTTTTGTTTGGTCAGTTTGAATGCTCTCCCACTTGAGTCATAGCCCCAACTCTTTTGGCCTGAGATTTTGCTTTAAATTTTTTTTTCCAGATAAGATCTTACAATTTTCTCTGAGCTTACTTCAAACCAAAATTCTCCTATCTACACCTCTTTAAGAGTTTGGACCAAGGTCTGTGCCTGTTTTATGAGATGGATTCTCACTAACATTTTGCCCAGACTGGCTTTGAATTATGATTCTCCTATCTCCATTCTCCAAGTAATTGAGATTCTAGGTGTAAACCATTACATTTGGCCTAGAATACTTAATGATTTTTAATGTATGATATCATTTATACTATGCATGTACTGTTGTTGCAATACAAGTTTAGAAAAACATGCTGAATTATAGTTTTTAATTTATATTTTTTCATGTATTAATTTTACATAACAAAGTACTTGAATTTTCTTTTTTTTTTTGTGGGTCATGGGACTTGAACTCTGGGCCTGGGCTCTGTCCCTCAGCTCTTCAGCTCAAGGCGAGCGCTCTACCACTTGAGCTACAGTGCCACTTCCGGTTTTCTGGTGGTTTATTGGAGATAGGAGTCTCACGGTCTCTCCTGCCCCGGCTGGCTTTGAACCGCGATCCTCAGATCTCAGCCTCCTGAGTTAGCTAGTATTACAGGCGTGAGCCACCAGCACCCAGCAGTACTTGAATTTTCTGCCAAGGAATGTGAACATCAGTAACTATATTGTAAGTCCCAATTTCATTTTTCTATATATACTTTTTTAAGTTTCTAAATAAACTTTCTGATTTTCACTTGAAAATTAAAATGTTCCTAAACTTCTAATTTGAATTTCAAGTTATTGTTTCTCCATTTATGGTCATCATTTACAAAAGGGATATTGAAATAATACCTAAGATTAGGACCTCCTATGTTACATGTTACATAGGAAACTGAACCCAACATTTGGTTTCAAGATATATGCTGTTTTGTTTTGCTTTTTGTCAGCTGTGGGGCTTAAACTCATGGCCTGGGTGCTGTTCCTGAGCCTGTCTGTGCACAAGGCTACCACTCTACCACTTGAGCCACAGTGCCACTTACGGTTTTTGAGTAGTTAATTGGGAATAAGAGTCTCACCAGGACTTTTTCACCTGGGCTGGCTTTAAACTGTGATCCTCAGATCTCAGCCTCCTGATTAGCTAGAATTACAGGCATGAACCATCAACGCCTGGCTTAAAGACTGTCTTCTGATATACATGGCACAAGTTTGCAAATTTATTGATAATTAGACTCCAGTAGGAAATACTTAAAATTCAGATTCCTGGAACTACTTGCAGAGTTTTTCATGTGACAAATTTAGAATATATTTTAGAAATTTTCAGAAGTGCTCCAGGTAGTTTAGTAAAGGCTCCTCAGATCACTCACAGAAGCATTGTCCCATATTACGAAAAGCCCAACGATCCGTTACAAGAATATTACAACTATGACTTAGTGTACCTATTGCTATTACCTTGAAAACATAAGTCAAAAAGAATAAATTCTCCTAAAAGCACAGAATAAGCAAATGTATAGAAATAAACTCTAACATATCACAAGCTCCATTCAAGTTCTTCCTATTGATTATGTAAACACAATGCAGAACAAACTTAGCACACACAGAAATATTTAGGGTGGTGAAAGTTTCAGCAGTGATATAGAACATGGGAAAACACATGTTTTATGTTAGCAGAAATCACATGACTATGCTAAAATCAATTGCAGTGGGAAATTCAATTGCATCATGTATCCCTAACGACAGTGGCCTACAAGTAATCTTTCTAACAACTATCTCACATCCCAAACTCAATACAGCATGCATTAAGAGCCTGGGAAAATAGGAATTAAATCCTAGTGATACCATTTCCTACCTGAATCTGGATACACTATATCTCTCCTCAATTTCATTGAATTTCCTAGATTTATTTCAAAACTTAATGGAAGAGGACACTTAAAGCTTGATGTGAGTGACTAAATTGTATCATAAACTCATTATTCATATCACACCTAGAAGTCATAATAACCTACCCATTCTAACGTAAATTGGATAGTTTATAAAGGGGATATTTTTATCACTAATTCAAAACAGGTTTTAGCTCTATTGATATGCTAGTAGGTTACAAGGAATGAAGGATGCTCAAATAATTAAATAAGTCAATGATATCAAGAATTCTACAGATTATTTTGATATAAAGAATTGTATAATAATTAGGAAATTAATACCACAAAGACAGGCCTTTATAAGATGTAATAGATGCCATCGAGAACTATAGAAGTTAGCAATCGATCAAGGTAATGGTAATTTTTTCTGATAAATTAATCAGATATTACTCTGCACCAGGAAATTCAAAAAGTACTTCTAGCATAAATATATAGCTGCTAGAGACCAGTGTAAAAACAGTATACAATAAAAAGATTCTAAGGAATTGCTTCTAAGGGAGATAAGTAAATAAAAGAGCGAGGGAGAGATTGAGAGAGAAAAAAACTACCTTTAGGTTCTCTTTAGAGAAAGAAAAATTGCCTAATTTCTAACATGTCAAGGAAAGTATTATAATCACATATGTGGCTAGAATATGTTCAAGCATTTACTCACAGAAGCAGTAAAAAATACATTTCTGTTGGAATAGAAGGGGAACTGTAATAAAAGGGGTGACCTGGATCCAGATAAATCAAGATGAAGTGTACTCTTAAATTGACATGTTGAATTGACATTCCTTCATACAATGACTTAAATATAATAAACATTAAGAGAAAGAATAATATTCTTTATGCATCTTTCTTTAAATATAAATAGATAGCTATGAAGGGCACAATCCTCACACTGAAAATAGCCTAATGCTGTTATCCAAATTCACTTACTTGTGCTTTGTACAGTCATAGTCTTCATTCTCAAAGTTGCAATTCCTGTCTGGTATAAACACGCCACCTGGTTGTAAGGAAAGAGGTCCTGTGGAGAAAGAAAAGTTTCAAATTAGTGTCACAGGAACTGAAAAATACATTTCCACAGGTGTCAGGCACAGCACTTTGCCCCAGGGAGAACAAGGTCTTCCCATGCACCATTATCAGCACTGTGGTACATAGATTGTGGGCAGACAATTTCATATTTCTCTGATTCAACTGGTCCTTTTTCTGTCTTCCAAGTCTTTCATATTCTGATATGAACTCTGAGCTCTATGATCTCCGGAATACCTGGAAACTGGTCAACTGTCTTATCTCTTTTATTAAATTGAAAGATTGAAATCACTCAAAACTCTATTCACAAATGTCTGCTAGATAGGAAGCTATTTAACTTGATATTTAACTTAAGTGGCCCAAATTCTGTGAGACTGAGGCCTCAAGCTATCTACTGAAAAAAAACTCTCTTCAATAGGTAAGATATTAAATATAAAAACCTTTATTTTAAATTGTGGCTCTTAAACTCCTGATTGAAAACTCTCTATTGCTGCCTAGAAGGCATACCAACCTTGACTGTGATAGACATCAAATAATTATGCCTCATTTTAATGAATCCTTTTATTTCACTATTCTCAGCACTCCTTAATTTGACGCTAACTCCAGAAGATCAGATATTTGAAAAGTGAACATTACAAATCATTAAGACCAGTGAAAACTTTGATTAAAAAGATGATATAAAAGGAGATAGCAAGATACATTCTGTACTTTCAACCAGTCTTTCCTTAAACCTAAAATTTCTCTTTAAAAAATAAAGCATATTAAGCTGCTACAATCATTCATTTCTTGTCCAGGATGGTTAGATCTAGAAAATTAACTCAAATTAAATGAGTGTCTTTTCTTAAGACTTTGTTTTAAAAGATTACTCAGGCATAAAGATTTGTAAATTCTAAATATATTCATGGCATCACAAACATTGAAACATACAGTGAGATGGATTTTAAATTATTAAAATGATCCCTAATTCTTTATATATTTTGAATGACTTGAGAGTCATTAGAAATGCATTACTTGTGCTTTGTACAGTCATAGTCTTCATTCCCAAAGTTGCAATTCTAGAGAAATTCTGGATCCAACATTTTGGATCTAGAATTTTGAAGCATCTTCCTGATAAAATAAGGTGGTTTGATTCAGATAAATGGCATGTCTTATCACACTACTCAGTAATATATCCCAAAATGCTAGATAATACTAGATACCTTGAATTTAAAAGGTAATTGGCTGATACCGTATCTTGGCTAGGGTGAGTAGTGCTTCAAAAAACATGGTTGTGCTCATTGGTTTATTGTAACCTTGTTTGTGTTCTATCGGATCAACTCATAAGAGTGGGACAACTGGGTCATAGGAATGAAATTTCTGCGTCATAGCCAAGGTATGCAACCAGCCCAGTGGACAAATGCATCAAGACAATGTGCTATATATACACAATGGAATTTTACCCATCTATTAAAACAATGATACTGTACCACTGTAAGGAAATGAAAAGGCTTGGGAAAATTATATAAAGTGATATATGCCAAACCCAGAAAAAGAAAGGTTGTATGGCTTTCCCCATTTGTAGGAAATATAATAATGTCCCTATAAATCTATAAGAAAACATACTGGGTGGTTTACAAGTGGATACAAATGAACTAACTGAAGTACAATTTACTCTATGGAGAGTTCAAATAGTATCTTTTGGAAAGACTAGGTCCAAGCCCAACAAAATCAAAGCTAGGAAATGGGTACATGCAAGAAGGGGGTGGGGCCAAGGGGAGAAATGTAGACAAATAAGTCAGAAGGAGGGGAGAATGCAGTCAAGAATTCATTGTATATACCACAAAATTAAGAAAAGGAAAGGAAAGAGCAGGTGGGTGAAAATGTTGAAGAGGGTGACATTGATCAACATTCACTGTATTCATAAACTGTTTTGTTAAATGTCACCTCCTTTGGACAATTAAACATAATAACCAGAAAAAAATAAAAACAAAGGTAATAGAAATAAATATACCTTAGAAATTTATGGTTAGGGAATTAGATGAAAAGTGAACATTCATGACGAACAAGGAATTTTTTTATCAGGAAAATTTAGTTGTAAATAATTATGAAGGTTATATTCAGAAGCACTGTACATGGCTGCTTCTGCTAGCAGAGAGCTCTACTAAAGCTTTGTCTTGGCCAACCCCAGATGGTTTATAATTTAATAATCAATATATAATAAAAAAGAAGGGAAAACAACTTGTTTTGTAAGCAACCATTCTTAATTGTAAGAGTCGGTGCTGCCAAAAGGAAGAAATCCCAGGAAAACTGAAGTGTGTTCACCCTTTAAGTTGGAGGACATGGACATATGGCAATCAAATTCCTGATCAAAATGTTTGGAGTTATTTTAATGCCAAAAAAACTCTTTTGAGCATCATCTATTTAGACATTCATATGCCTCCAGAACATATTGGCCAGTGAAACATATTTCCATTTATGTCCTGCCAAGTCTAACTCATTAGCTTAGAATTCTCATTTTGCAGCTTTTTATAAAAAAGACTTTGGCTTACTACACCACATTTCAAAGTTAAGGTTTTTCTAATTTGTTTTGACTTGCAATGTTACCAAAAGTATTAAAACTAACTTTTTAAGCATTTAGCATCCTCTTAGTTCTCCACTAAATCTTTGATCACTTTTGCTGATACATTTTTAAAAGCTACCCATTAGGAATGTCCTCTAACTTTGCTCTAGCTATAAAATGATGAAAATTCAGGAGTAAAGGAGAACGAAGTAGCACAAGGATATCAAATTGATCTTAATAACCTACTCATAGCTAACCTATTGCAGAAGTGAAATGTATTTGAAAAAAGTAAATTATTTGCTGGGTTATTCACATGATTATTTTCTATATTATTTTGCATTTGTGTCTCACATTTTGAAGTGTTCATAGAAAAAGTAAATTCAAGTCCTTTACGTTTTCCTTTGCAAAATGTTTGTCCCTCTTAATGCTCCTCTTAATGCTTCAAGTGGTTTAAACTCTTTTAGCCAAGACAGATTCAGAACATACCTATTTCCTTTGCTATAGATATATACATATATAAATATATGCTTAGGAGAATGTGACCAAGACTTCATCATATATACTACAAAATTAAGAAAGTAAGGGAAGCGTTGAGTTAAAGAAGGGTGAGAATGTGGAAGGAGTAACACTGAATTCATTGTATTCATAAACTGCTTTGTTAAGTGACACCTCCTTTGTACAACTATTTAAAGAAAATGAAAAGATCTTAAAGACATGAAGCATAAAAAATACATAAATATAAAACTCGAATTTTGACAGAAATAACAAATGAAATGCAAAGTGGCTTCAAGTTTCTGTTACTCTAGGAAAAGATGTTAATGGAGCAAAGACACCATATTGCATTCCTCTTGTCATACAACAAATCATCATGAACATACTGACTTCAAGCTATGCTTACTCATTATCTCATGTCATCTGTAGGTAATAGGTAAAGGCATATTGTTATTGGGTTCCCCCTTCAAGGGCACATAAATCCAATATCAAAGTGCCAAGTGTGAGTTATATGTTAGCACCAGGAGTGCAGTGTTCATTTGTGAGGCTGCTCGCTCCTTGAAGAGAGTTTCAGATTATGACCTGCTGACAGACAAGACTGCCTCATGCCTCCCTGAACCAGAAGTAAAATCATCTGCACATAGCTATGACAAGAGGTGTGTAAAAGCTACCCAAAGACATCAGGAAAAGGACAAAGAGTGGCTCAAAATATTTAATAGATCTCTAAGAGAAAAAATATGAGGGGAGAGAGCTGCCATGTGGATCTGTTCCATTTTTACTTGGGGTAAGAGCCATCCACACACCCAGATGAGCTACCTTACAAAGTAAATATTCTCTCCCGAGAGCTAAGTGCAGATCATCAAGCTTTGCCTTGGCGACTGTGCAGTTTCTGACGAGCACCTGTGCCCAACTAAGAAGCCGACTGAAGCTTCCAGTAAACCGGTATTGAGACTTGAGAACTCTCACACAGGTCTACTCCCTGTACAGGGAGGCAAATACTTATCCATCGTTAAATCTTTTACCTAAACAAGTGGATTGTAGACCCACATATGTGGTACTACCGACGACTGTGTGCGACCTTGTGAGCTCATTTGTTGCCATTGCTACCTTAAGAACTGATGTCCTGCAAAACCCAACACAGGATACAAATAGAGTGTGTGTGTGTGTGTGTGTGTGTGTGTGTGTGTGTGTGTGTGTGTGTGTGTGTGTGCATGCTGGACCTGGGGCTTGAACTCAAGGCCTGGGCAATGTCCTCAAGCTTTTATACTCAAAGCTGCTTTACTGCTTGAGATATAGCTCTGCTTTCGACTTCTTTAGTGGTTAATTGGAGAGTCCCATGGACTTCTCTGCCCAGGCTGGCTTTGAAGCATGACCCTCAGTTTTCAGCCTCCTAAATAGCTAGGATTACAGGCATGAGCCACCAGCAACCAACTCAAATACATTTTTTGATCTACAAGTCTTGGGCATTTGCCCAAAGGAAAGTAAAGATAAAGGGACTCATACTCACTGTAATTATTAGGAACCATTTTCAAGACCCTGTCTGTAAGTACAGTCATGTTCTGAGTTACTAGGGGTTAGTACATCAGTCTATAAACAATTTTGTGGGAGGAGAACAGAGCCACTAGGACTCATTTTTTATATGTATACGATGAGCATTTCTAAAACATTTCTTCTTAGGGATATCAATATTTTCTTCATTTGTAAAACAGACTTCAAGCTTTCTAAATTCTCAATTCACTTTTTTGTTTTTACTACATGAACAAATAATTCTAGAAAATTTACCTTCTAGGCAGAGGCTTTACTTCATTTATAGTTTAGAATTGCACTTCTTCTCATATTGATTCATACTTCATTATGTACTTCCAAGAACCAAGTGGTCCAGAAAACAAGTCAAGGAAAAAATAGGCTTAATTGTTCGTTAGACCTCCTAGGTAGCTCATTGCCTAACATTCAAACTTTTCATTTGAATTTTTTTCTGAGAACATTACATTGCAACTGTAATTCTAAAACCTTTGTTTTAAAGCATAATCTCCATCTTGAGTTACACTATTTTGAACATAACATGATGTTTGTATCAAAACCCAAAGAAAAAAATGTGATTTCTGTTTGAAAATATCTTCTAACTTCTCTCATTGATACAGACTCCTTTGCACTGGATTTTAGATAAAATTGATTCCCTGTTAATTTTTATAAGCTATGTGATAGTATTTTAACAATGAATTTAACATGTGACTACCAAGAGTAGAATGATGGTCTTGTACATTCATAAGTAGCAAAGATAAGATTAAAAGGTGGGTGAGTAAAACTGAAAGCCACAGAAGTCATGGTTGAGGGTCCCTGACTTTGTGACTTCACACAATGAAGGCCAGTATCTCCATCTTGAAATTAAGAGTGACATAATGACCACCCAGGCTGATGTGATAAAGCAAGAGGAGGAGAGAAAAGTCAACAGTCTTTCCTTGAGTATTATGCTTAGAATTAGTGTAGCAACAATGAAGCATGTGGGGAGAGGAGAGGAATGTAAACTAAATTAATGTTACTAATGCCAACTCTTGATACTGCAGGAAAAATATTGCATTTCAAGCATGACAGGATGCTATATGAGCATTGATAACAATGTTAAGAGGGCATAGGCAAGGGTAAGTTATGCAAAAGAAGTATTTCAAATGAATGCAGGATTTTCTAAGCATAAAACAAAATTTATTCAAGGTATTTATTTTCAAGGGTTTCTTGATTATCTAAAATATTTCATATTAAAAGCAAATTTTCTTGCACTTAATTTTTATATTACTAATGGTCCACGGAAGCACAGGAGAGAGCTAAGGTTTTCAGATGGAATAGGGAAGAATTGGATGTACACATGTACATATATATTTATATATATTAATCATACATTAACCAAGTGATAGATCCACAGTGTTGGAATGGATAAATGGAGAATACAAAATGTATGTCTTTAACATACATACATTTTTGTCAGTCGTGGGGGCTGAACTCTGGGTACTGTTCCTCAGCTCTTCAGCTCAAGGCTAGAACTCTACCACTTGAGTCACAGTGCCACTTTCGGCTTTTTTCTGCTTATGTGGTGCTGAGGAATTGAACTCAGGGCCTCATGAATGCAAGACAAGCACTCTACCACTAAGCCACTTTCCCAGCCCTTCAACATACAAATTCTTAACAAGAATAATTTACCATGTAATTTGCATTTTATACAAGAACAAGCTCTACATCAGTAAGTGTGTTTGGTTTCAAGGATCAGTGGGACCATGTAATTATTTTTACTCTCTGATGATAGGTGTGTTCTAAGGCAGGCACAGCAGCACGTGTGAAGTGTAGAAGTTTGACATAACTGAACAATGTGACTGAAGGTTTCTTGTAGATTTTTTCCCATGTTTTATACTATTGTCTATCATCTTGGAAACACTATTATGTACTTCCATTTTTATTTTAGTTTTTTTGATTAATTTTCTTTAAATACTTGCACAAAAGAGTTGCTATTTAACGAAGCAATTTATGAATACAATGCATCTTTGTCCAGATTTTAGCCTTTGGGGAATTTTGCTTTATAGGGATTTTGATCTTTTATATTTAAACATTTAGAATTATGACATTTGAGGATCTGTCCTTCAGGATTATAATCAGCATTAGATTTTACATCATCATCCTAATGTTAACTATCAAGATTTGGTATTCAGCTTCAATGTGTATTAGCTTGACATTCATCGTTTACAGATTGGTGCCTGTATGGCTGAAGCAATTCAGTATAGAAAATAGAGAGTAGATAGTGAATAGAGAACATAAGCTACAATTGAAACTGCAGCTGTAAGGGCAAAGAGGATCCAGTGTTGTCAGGAAAGCACGTTTTCATTAAATCACTCTTTTCAACAGAATATAATCAACTAATTATTTGTTATTGTCAACATAGCAATCCCATTGTATGTATTTCTAATAACTTTAACAATGCTAGTCTACAGTGTAAATGTACACAATACCTCATAGCTACTAAATGTGAGTTTCAAATGCCAAGAAGAATCAATTTTTTGATGATAGGGTATCAGTAGCTTACTGAAACATCGTTCCACAATGCACATAGGTTAGGAAAATAGAAGAATGTAGCTCAGCATCAGTGGTTTACTCCTGTAAACCTGGCAACTCAGCAATCTGAGATCTGGAAGAAAACAGTTCAAAGCCAGTCCAAGCAGAAAAGTCCACAAAAATTCATCTAAATTAACCAGCACAATGCCCAGATGGAGTTGTGCCCCAATTAGAAGAGTTCCAACAATGAGCCATAATTCAAGTACCTATGCCAAGCTGAGTACAGTGGGTACAAGTGAAAATAATGAAAAAGAAGAAGCAGAAGCAGCATCAGAAGGGCAGTGAAAGAGTAAGAGCAGAAAGAGAAGGAGCAAGATGAAGAGGAGGAAGGAGGACAAAAGGGGAGAAAAGAAGAGCAAGGAAGAATATCATAGTACAGGAAGGAGAAACTGGGGAGAAAAGAATGATGAAGGGAGGAGGAAGAATATTAAGCATATAAGGGGATGTTGGTAAGGTGATACAATCACCATTTTTCGAAGCAGAGAAGGAGGGAGGGAAAGGAGGCGGAGGAGAAAAGAAGGTCTGTTACACTTGTCATGGTAGGAAAGTCTAGATTTCTGAAAATTTGAACTTTATGTGCTTCAGTAAGTGAAGGCCTGCTTAACAAGTTTTCTGTGCCAATTATTTGTTTGAAACATAACAAATATAAATGCCATTCTTATTTTTGTTTGTTTAGGATTGTTGTCCATGATAAACTACTGTTTTATCCCTGATATTGCTCTTTCTAATATCATAATGTCTCAGGCTCCCAAACTACCCTGTATGCCTCCAATTTGTATTTGAGAACTTCCGGAGATATTTTTGATTGTCACAACAGTGGGCAATTGATACCTTTGAGGGATGCAGTGGAACATCCTCATCCTACGATTTCCATGATTTTCTCTCAAAATGAAAGAGTATTTGGCGCCAGATATCAATGGTGTGAAGCCTGAGAAAGTAAAAAGGGAGATAAAACATCAACCTCAACAAAAGTCCCTCTTATGGAGAATAGAATGAATACTGTGAAGCTAAGTGATCATTACATTGCCCCAATCCTATGGATAGCCATCTTTTCATGGTGATTGTAAAGGCCATACACAGAGGGGTTATAGTTACATAAACCAGGTAATGAGTATATTTCTTTTTGAACAGTTTCACTTCTTCCCTCATTTTCTCCCAGTTTTCCCTTAGGACTGCCCTACCCCACAAGTTGTATAGTTCATTTTCAACACAGTATCTCATGAGTATCATTGTTGAATTTGTTCACTCTTTGTCCCATTATTTCTGTGGTCCTTCCTCAACCTCCCCAAAGCAAATACAATAATAAGACAGTACAGAAATAAAAAACATCAATAAAGGAGGTTTTTAAAAAAAAACTCTTTTCTCTCCATTTCCTGAGTTCATTTCAACAGATATGAGTCTTACATCTTCCTTTAGGTCATATCTAGTGAAGAGGGAAACCTTTACCATCAAAGGAATTGAATACAAGTGAGCAAAATGAGAAATGGCTTGAATAGGGCTAAACATGTAAACTAATCACAGAAAAGAACCCATTATGATGTTTTTGCTTTGACTTTTAAGGGTTAGTATAGTTGAATCTTTCCCTACAATTTGGAATCTGGAAAATCACAATGCAAGGGAAATAGGTTTGATTCTCTCCTTCTTTTTCTTCTTCTTGTAACTTTCTGCAAAGCCTAGCTGCAAAATCTAGTCTTCTTTATCAGGATCAGAGCCTAAACATTTTTACCATATTTATACAATGTTTAAACTTAGTAGCCCACATAAATTATTACATTTATCTTCAGAACCACATGGACATTTATTTAACACTGGCATCAGCTTCTAAAATTTATATAATCATATATGCTAACAACTCACAGAGTTATAAAACTTCTTGTACAAATCTCAAAGCAGAATACATTAAACATAAATATTATTTTTAGAATCATAACACCATTGCAAATACACTGAAGTGAAAAACTGGCTGGGAATGTGCTTTCATGTACTTTGAGGATTTCAAGATATATTTTTAGAAACCATAAAAAGCTAGGGAGAAATTGTTGCCAGACACATAAATAGAATAAATGGACAAAATTACTACTTTGAAAAGATGCCATTGATTGTCACATATAAACAAGCTCAACATTGAGACCAACCTTTGAAAATATCCTAAATTCAAACACATGCCAAGTTAGTTCTTCCAGACCTCTGACATATCGTGAGCAGTTTGCAGAATTTGTGCATGTAACAACTGGAGTGGTTACACTTACCTTTACATATGTTCTTCCCATCTAAACTTCAATATACCAGGATGATACAACTGCTTTTTAGCTTTTTATTTACCTGTTGAGGTGTACATTGTCTCCAAAGTATGATGTTACCCAATCTAAAAATTATATAAACCTTATTTAAGTATACATGTAGAGATCATCCAACATTCTAATGCAGGAACCACTAACTACATAGGACATTTAAGTGAAATTATCATAAGTGAGAAAAATATTACCAGCTTTGTCCATAGTTATTCCAAATGATCCCACTCCAGACTAGACCATGAACTTTATTCTACAGAAATTTTAAAATATTCACTGAAAGAAAAAAAGAACAACCATGCATCCTTTAAGAAGGTATTGATATCTTCCTTAAAATCAGTTATAAAAATAAGTTGGAACTTAAGCAACTCAGGAGTAAAATGGTCAGTAAAATGGTCAGAAGGCTTTGAGCTGGCAGACATGTGTTTTCCATGGCTTTCCAGTTGCTCTGATTATCATCTTTCTCTACTGATTATGTGAACTAGAGGCAATTTTACAATATAGAGAAACAAGACAAGGAATAAGTTATTATTAATAGGAGGAAAATAGTATTGTTCTCTTAATCTTATTTCCATACCCTAATATCACTCTCAAAATAAGACTCTCAAAATCACATTGTTAACATACATGATTGTGAACGTGCAAGAGTCTAAGCCTAGGCATGTAAGTGTCAAACATGCTATTACAATGCCTGAGCATGTTATTGTTGTAATAGCTTTAGCTGAACTCCAGACTCTCTGCAATCATTTGACACTTTTATTGCTTGGTATAGCTTGCAGAATATTAGTGTTGCAGAACCAGAGAGGTTTTGCTGATCTTTCATTTCTTCAGCTCAAAATAAAATTGTTCACTGAAGGAACTGTCGATGAAATGTGTAGGAAAGCAGTATTTCCAACTTTATCTTTCTTTCAAAGTACTCAATGATCTGTTTCCCTTTTAAGTCCCATAAGAACTGCTGTTAACCTACTTCAAATTTCACATCTTTTATCTCACACTTAAGGATCTGAAAAAGTTATTCTGAGTAAAAAATGGAGCTGTGAATGATATGCCTGTGCATTTTCTGAAAACAAAATCTTCACTGCCAGAACTTTTATATATGTCAGAAAAGACTGAGCAACATTTCCCATATTTTCTAGAGAAAAAGGGTAAGGTTTTCATGGTAAGTTTGGAACAGAACACGTGCAGTAGTTGTCAATGTGACGAGGTAGGTTCAGGGAAGGTTCTCAATGACACAGAAATTAGCAAAGATCCTGCTGTGCCAAAAGTCAGGAGAAGTCCAAACATTCCTTGCCATTGCAGTTGTCGAAAGAAACACAATGCAATGAAAGGGTGGATAAAACACTTGATTCAGAGGAGACAACAGGATCAACTCCAACAGGTGTGATGTTCACATTTAGCCAGACTGACATCCCAGGAAATTCTGATATCCAAGAAGCCAAGCCATTCCAACTATCTTACATACAACCTTTTCCAATTAAATAGTTGGCTGAAATAAAGGTCAGACCCTTCTTCATGGCCTTTGTAATATGCAAAACTGGGTGCATGTGAAGTATTAAAAGCCATTTACATAAACATTCAATAGAGCAACAACAAATAGGACTCACTCAAGTGTATAGCACAAAGATATCTCCACCCATGATGGTATGAGTTTTCCATCTCTTGGCAAGGGAGTATCCTAGGTCCAGGGTTCATTCATATGGACAGACATCTATCCAAACACTGCACAGGGAAGCTGCCTCACTAACAGTGATGGACACCATCATCTTGGGAAAGAAATGTTTATTAAGTCTTACTTGACTGCTTGTTGGATGTATTCAAAGTCTAATTAGTCTCCAACCCTGAACTTTTGAACTCAAATTAATTGGCATAGTTGCTTTGTTGAGATGTTTGATTTTGTTGGCAATGTGCATCACTTGGAATGTTTCCTCAACTTAAAGAGTGATACACTGCACTCTCAGTGCTACTACCAACAAACTGAACAGAATCAAATGTGGAAGGAGTGACATCCTCACCCCATTTTGTTTGGATCTGCAACATGCTTATATGGTATTTACTTCCAATTAGCTCTTTTCACTCCTCCATTAGTTCTGCTACAGCAGATGGTATCCTGCAAGTGTGACTATTTGCTATTGGCACATCCTACATTCCCTTCTGATGACCAGATGTGTCTTTTGAGCTTGAGTTTGCATAGGTCTGAATGTTAATGTTTTCTTCCTGTGTATGCATTAAGTAAAGAGGTCAGAACCACAAAAGTAACAAGACAATTTCCCCTATTATTTTAGGATAGAGGACAGAAGAACTTCATTGAAAAAAATACACTTAGATAGCCTAGATTTTTGTTGAACTCTTAAGTATACTTATAAAAGTTAATCATGGGGCTGGGAAGGTAGATCAGTGGTAGAGTGCTTGCCTTGCATGCCTGAGACCCTGGTTTCAATTCCTCAGCACCACATAAGAAAAAAGAAAAAAGCCAGAAGTGGCGTTGTGGCTCAAGTGGAAGCAACTTGCCTTGAGCTGAAGAGCTGAGGGACAGTGCACAGGCCCAGAGTTCAGGCCCCATGAACAGACCAAAAAAAATTTAAAAAAATTAAATAAATAAATAAAAGTTAATCATGTTTTATTGTGGTATTTTCCCCCTGTTTCATGAAAATTACACACCAACTTAAAAACAAACAACCTTATATGTTGGCCAGGAAAAAAAAGATTTGAAATAGGAGACTGGGAAGAGAAATCCTACATTTACAAATATATATATATATATATATATATATATATATATATATTTCAGTTAGATTTACCTCCTGTGGACAAGGTAATGAAAACAAGTCTTATGCTACTTACTTATATGCATGGTCTTTCCATGACTAAAATGTAACATTGGCCTTACCTCTCCAGTAATCATTTATATTTTTAAAAGTTGAGTCATGCCATGACTCACACCTGTAATCCTATCTACTCAGGAGGCTTAGATCTGAGGATCACAGTTCAAAGCCAGCCAGAGCAGAAATGTCCAATTAACTACCAGAAAACCAGAAGTGGTGCTGTGGCTCAAGTGGTAGAGCTCTAGCCTTGAGTTGAAGAGCTCAGGGATAGCATCCAGGCCCAGAGTTCAAACTTCATGACCAAAACAAACAAACAAAAAGTTGAGTTGTACATGATAATAGAAAGGATACTTACTAAACACATAAAGCAGATCAGTAGTTAGTCTACATCAGAAATTGACTTTTAAACCTCAGTAAAGATCATTATTTGTTCTCATATTAAGTGAAGTAAGCCAAACCCAAAGAAACATACGTTCCATGGTTTCCCTCACTTGCAATAATTATATATATATATATCTAGGATAATTTTATCAGATGAGCAGAAAAGCTCCAAAGTTCTGTATGCATGACCATATAAGCTGATGCTAAGCGAAATGAACCCCAAGATATGGACATAAAAGTTTTTTATTTGTTGTTGTTGTTTTTAAGGTAATATGTGATTTTTTTGTTTTCTTTGTATGTTCTTCCTCCTATATACATCCCCTATTGTCATTCTACTTAATCTTGGTACCCTGCATCTTGTATGTACATTTGTCTAATTTGGGCAGGAGAAGGGAAATAACCAAACACTGAAACAAGAACACAGGATGACCTATTGCAACAATGATACCCACAAGACACTCTGTTAGAAATGAAGTTTACAACTTTGGTGTGGGGGGTGAGGGAGGTGAGGGAAGAGATGGTGGGAAAACAGCGAGGGAGGGGGTAACAATGCTCAACAAGAAATGTACTCATTGCCTTACTCGTGTAACTGTAACCCCTCTGTATGGCATCTTTACACTAAAATAACATTTAAAAAGAGATTTTATTTGTTGTATATAAATGGCTCAAAATGTACTGGGAAAAGAATAGATGGGTGAAAGAGTTGCTCTTTGTAAAATGAGAGAAATAACAAATAGTCCCCCCACTCGTGTGAATGACACACAGTAAATAGGTGTATAGCCTGGGTAAGAGAAGAAATGTTACTAGAGATGTCCTTGACTCACAAGAGGAACATGATGCACACATTTAGGGCATAATGTTAGACAGAATGATGAGAACTCAAGGTTAATAACCTTCAATTTGGGGTGATACTAGTTCTCATCGTTTGATAGTTTCTAATAGCTGTACTCAAAATATGATGGGTTCCAATTTAGGCTACAGTCTGTTAAGAACTCAAATAAGTAAATTTCCACTCAAAAATCCATGCTCAAAAAAATGTATGTTCAAAATGCCTTACACTGGCATTGAGTATTTGCTTATGGAAATGTTTTAATTATGACATCTACGTAGCTACATTTTTTTCAGTATTTCTGGTTTTAACTAAAATTTTCAATTAGTGATTAGACATCATTAAGATAAGAAATGTACTCATTATCTCACTCATACAACTGTAACCCCTCTGTACAGTATTTTCACAATAAAAATTTATTTTAAAAAAATCGCTTTGTTGGGCCGGGCACCCAACTAGCTAATCAGGAGGCTGAGATCTGAGGCTCACAGTTCAAAGCCAGCTCAAGCAGGAAAAGCCGTGAAACTCTTATCTCCAATAAACCACTCAGAAAACTGGAAGTGGTGTTGGGCTCAAGTGGTAGAGCTCTAGCCTTCAGCTGAAGAGCTGAGGGACAGTGCCCAGGCCCAGAGTTCAAGTCCCATGACCGACAAAAAAGAAATTGCTTTGTTGGAACTGAAGGCTTGACTAAATGACAGAATGCCAGTAATGAGACAAAAGCCATGTGAGAGCTTGAATCCATGAGTTGTAGCCCCATTATCGGAAAAAAAATTTTAAAAATTAACTTGAAGGAAACTTCAGGAAAGGCATGTTATGAGTTTAAAAATATAAGTCAAAAGGATCTTGAAACCAAGAAAAAAGAAGATACATATTTAAATTTTGTAGATGAACATAAATTTCAAGAGTTAGGACTAAACCAAATGAGATATATTGGGTATAATGCTATAAATTTCTGCAAGAAATTTAATGATTTAAATAAGCCAACTGAAAAATCAATCTTCAATATGAAAACTATCAACTATATATTTATCAGATTCGTTGTTTTTCACATACATCTGTAGTCATTTCCAATCTTGTTTCTCCTGAGGTGTTTTAGAGAGTAGTAAAATACATATTGAGAAAATTTACCATTTTAACCATTATGCCCAGCCATATTGTTTCAGACACATCACCAGCACAAACATCAGGATTTTTTTTTATCTGTTCTTATATGAAATAGTGTATCCATTAGACAGTTGCATTTTCCCTGCCCCAGCCACTTTATGTTTCTATGGTGTTTGACAACTCTAGATAACTCATAATTATCCTTGAAGTGTCCTTTTGTGAGTAATTATTTCAGTTAGAATTCCTCAAATTGTATAGTATTGCCTCAGGAAACAAATGAAGAGAAAGTATGAGTAAATGGTTGTATATAGTAGTAATAGATAAGAGAAAGTGAATGAAAGAGAGAGGTTAATGGTCTCAACAGGTTCAAAACACTTTCTATAATATTTTTAAGTTTATCCCATTTCCTAAAAGCTATGTAAAATATTTGGCCTATGGTATGAAGTAAACAAGGATAAGATGGATGAGTGATTTCATTTTTCCTTCTTTCTTTACTTATAAAGAAAGTGCCTAAGTGCTGAAGATAAAAACAACTGTATCTACTCTTCAGAGAATGAGTTCTATCCTCAATGAGAAGGAAAGCCACAGAGGAAAGGGTTGGCAGTGGGGTGGGTGGGGGAGAGACTGATGATGAGAAATGGCAGAGGTTGCCAGTGTATTATGCTAGAGTATCTGAGCCAGAAAATGTCAAATAGTTCAGTCATAGGTAGGTGTGAATACCCAAGACAGTTTTCAATTGTTCTATAATTTTTCCTTGACATAATCCACATTATACAGACTTAATACCTCCAAATTATTATCATAGAATCCACGAAGTTACTACAGTGAGTGATAACTTTAAGGTATTTAGAATACTTCTTAGTGAGAAATATAAAACCTAGTCTCAATACAGACATGGCACAGATAAGACCTATCATTATATTAATTATGCAGGTATAACACGGCTTCTAGTTTACAATTCCTTAAAGGATTTTCTCAGTGCTCCTTAGGACATTCAAATAGAAGAGAACAGATGTCTCATGATTTTTTTTTGTTTTAGGAACAATATGTTTAAGCTATCCTCTAAATTAAGTGGGTATCCATAGGGCAGAGTAGACAAATGGATTAAAAACCATAATTTTAACCTCCTCTAAATTAGGTAGATATCCATTAGGGCAAAGAATGGACAAATGGAAAAAGGTGCTGGATGAATCTGAAGGCATTTTTATGTGTAGGAAGGCTTACTGTCATGGTCTATGTAGTTATGATTTGGCAGGTAGACACAGACAATAATTATGTTTTCTTTTATATACTTTAAATTATGAATATCAACATGAGATGACAGTTTAATAACCTCTTGGTCTACATCAACATTGCTATAAAACTGTGATATTTTGAAAGATGTAATATCTCAGAAAGAAAGCAGAGTGAGGGGACATGTATTCACATATCCTCAGAGACCCTCACACATTCAGTTATCCTAGCTCATAGTAGGACGATAGAGTTCTAAAGAAAGAAGCACTCTCTGGTCTACATAATGTAAATCAAATGTTAACAAATGCTCAACAGCCAAGAAACTTTTCCAGATAAAATATGAGCACAATATAATGCCATATGGCAAATGCACTTACTACACAGATGGCTTCTGGAAACTTAATGAAGATGGTTACAAGATTTACTGTACACACGTAAGTTAGGATCTTTACAGACAATACAGAAAGTGAAGCCAAACAATCAAATGAATAAAATAGGTGTAGAAAAATGTGCTAGCACAAAGGAGAGTAGATGTGAGCAGAAAGAAAAACAATATACTAACCTAAAGTCATTTTATTTTAACATAATGGTAAGCTTATAACTCTAAATTGAGGTTGAAAGTATTGGAGATAGTGCTATGAATACAAGCAAATGAATATTAATCGTGGAGGTATAAATTTTGATTATTAAATTAATGAGTTGCTACCACATAACATGATTACAAGATGGGTTTAGAGGTGGTGTAATTTTTTTTAAAAAATCATTGGTTGTATCTTTCAAATCTGTGATAGAAGTTTTATTGTTTTAAGGAAAAGTAGTTTCCTTTAATTAATTGATTGCCTTACAAAACATATTCACGTGTTCTAGCTAATAAAGTAGTACAAAAAGTGATTAAGGAAGAATACAGGTCATGATGTTGTGATCAAGGCAATTGGACACAGTAATCCTAGTTCTTGCTTCCTATTTTAAAAAATACCCTTGCAAAGTACTTTTAGATTCATTTAATATAATGTGGTACTTTTTGTCCATCTATTTTACTGTCGATGTCATCACTTAAAATCATGTTCCCAGCTACTAATGAAGTATAGATCAGAAAGATCACAGAGCAAGGCCAGACTAGGCAAATGTTAGTAAGACTATAACCTCAACAAGTAAATTGGGCATGGTGGAGCACACCTGTCACCTCTGCTATTGGAGAAGAATATATAGGATAACATTCCTATTATCTTTAAGTATTATTCCTCATCCATGTGTACTCTTTTTTTAACAATTATATAAATATTGCACTTTTTGTCTTTTGTAATGGCTCATAGTAGACCATATAGCCACGGATATCTTAAATTTTTGTGATGGTTATTCTTTCAAGAATCCCCATAACTGACTTGACTGCGTCATTGTTTATCATCTAGGATTTTGTTAGTGAGCCCTGTTCTTTTTTTTCCCACCTTTTAAGTCATTCTGTCTAGATCTTCTTAACTTTTCTCCATTATCTTTTTGAATCAAGAAGTATCTTCCATTCAATGTTTTAAAAACATATATACTTTTTTCAAAATTTTATTTGCATAGTGAAAATTTCATTTTCATAGTGAAAATTTCTTGTATGTTCTTGCTGTAGTGACCTTTCCCTCATTCATTTCCCTTTTTGTTGTTAATATAGAGTATAAATACCATGTTGAATTCCTTATGCTCATAATAATGGGAGCACTTATATGTGGTCTGATATAAAATATGAAAGCTAATCAACTTCAAGTGTGGCATTTCATAACATTTTAGCTTTTTGTTCCTTTTATTAATCCCACTAGAGAGTTAATGACTCAAATTCTAATACTCACACTTACTAAGGACTCAATTACCAAGCCCATGGTAGGTATAGATACATTCTAGTTCCATTAAATAATCTAGTCTCATTAATGTAATTAAGAACCTTCAGAGTAATCAAGGAAGCTCTGAATATATGAGTCGGGGACCAAGTACCTTCATGTGTTCTTATAAGTGGCTCAAGAAATATTTTTAAGCACACACACACACACACACACACACACACAAAGATGATGCAAAATTAAAAGCAAAGGCAGAAACTGAAATTGCGTAGCTTAGGTTGATGAAAGCTGACAACTATTAGAAGATGCAAGAGGCAATGAATTCTCTGCTGCATCCTCTCTTCGGAGTATGATCTGTCATTGTCTTGATTTAAGATGTCTAACCTCCAGAACTGTGAGAGTAAAACTCATTTGTCATAATCCACACTTTGGTGATAATTTGTTACAGCAGCAGCACCAACTAATACCATACCCTACTGCAACATGACATTCAGTGATTTAACATTCATATTTCTCTGATCAGTTACTTGCAAGGATGATTGTGGCATCCTTCTGCTCCTGCATGCTTCTTGTGGAGAACAGTCTGAAGTGTGTGTGTGTGTGTGTGTGTGTGTGTGTGTGTGGGTCTGTGTTTGCTCCACTTGTCAAGTCTGGCTGCATGGATATTAACTACTTAAAATTATTCCTTCCTGTTTCCTTTTCTTAAATTCCAAACCAAAAAGAAAAAAACTAGTTTTTTTAAACTATCAGACGTCTGTTGATTTCATAAAAATGCCTAGTGTAGTTACCTAGAAATCATAGTAAAACAAATTTTAATAATCTCAGTGATTTTTAATAGTTGCATGAGCTATTCAGGTATATTTGGTTTTGTGAAAAAAGATTCACCATGCTGCTTATCTTGAAGACATGAATTTTGAGAGCAGACATTGAAGCTCCATCAGAAGGATAATTAAAGTACAGAAATCTTGGCAGCGCATCCTCTAAGTATATTGACAATGAAAAACTTCCCTATGAAAGGAGTTGGAAGCTTATAGATAGATAGTGGTACAAACAGACAGCTGCTTGCTTTTAAAAATAAAGTTTTATTTGCATACAATCACACATATTTCTTTACATATTGTCTGTAGCTACTTTTACTGTACAAGAACAGTAAGTAATTAGGACAGGGCTCAAAGCCCACTAAGCCTAGGATATTTGTTTCTAGTTCTTCACACAAAAAAACATTAACTGGCCTATGATCTAGAAGAAGGTGTACATAAACATGTGATAGATGTTGCACATATGCTTCTGTTGCTGTTTTTCCATTGAGTAAAAATAAAAATCTGAGATAGAGAAGGAAAGTTTGTGAATGGATTACAATGACCACATTTGTATATATCTTGTTTGGAGACACTTTTATACTGGCATTCCACTTGAAAGAATTTTGTGCAAAATAATGAGTTGTAACAGAAATGTGCAAGCATTTCCAGATTCTAAGTGAACTGATGGGTTCTGAAATGCCAATTACAAACATTTTTGTATAACAAATAGAAATATCTGAAAAGAATGACAGACAACACAAAGCAAACCATATACCCAAGAGTTTCCTTTACCTGACATATATCCTTGACAACAAATATGTCAACCCTATTTCAAATGGAGTGCATTATTTAAATAAAATAAATGCTAGAGTAGGATTCTTTGCAAAAAAGGAATTAAAAGAACTAAGAAAATAAATTTGTTCTTAAAATAAGCAGAATATTTGTTTCTGTACTCTTCAGATTTAGTTTAAAAACTAATTCTTCTGAATATAAAATGTGTAAGATTAAAAACTGCATGTATTTTATTATTAGCTACACACTGTATGAACAGCCTATAACAAAATATGAAGAATTGAAAAACATAGATATCGGATTTATTTCACATTCTGAAAATGGAAATCAATTCAAATTCTTTGCTGAGATTTTATGTGGTCTGAAATTAAATTATATGTATATATGAAAATAGAATCGAAATGCCTACTGAAATGGATATTAAAAAGGAGATAAGAAGAAAATGATGTGTAGGGTGAGTTTCATCAGAATACATTGTACGCATTATCAGAATGACCGTACCTGGTACAGGTGATAATGCTAATTTAAAAAATGTTGTTTTTTTTAAAAAAATCCCTAAAATGGCAGTGTCACATACAAACACACACATAAACAAGCATTAACATGCACAAACACATACATACACAACCATTAACGTCACAGTTCTAGTATTATTATAAATCACTTTGTCAAAGTAGCAGGATACAAAATCAATCCACAAAAATCAGTCACCTTCCTGTACACTGACAATGTAAAAGCAGAGAGGGAAATAAAGGAAACAACCCCATTCACAATAACCCCCCAAAAATAAAATATTTAGGAATTAACCTAACCAAAGATGTAAGAAGAACTATTTAATGAAAACTATAAAAACTTAAAGAAAGAAATTACAAAACACACCAGGAAATGGAAAGACCTTCCATGTTCTTGTATAGGCAGACTTAATATACTGAAAACGGCAATAGTGCCAAAATTAATATACAAATTCAATGCAATTCCTATTAAAATCCCAATAACGTACATTTCTGAAATACAGAAAATAGTCCAAATATTCATATGGAACAACAGAAGACCTAGAATAGCCAAAACAATTCTAGGCAAAGAAGACAACATGGGAGGGATCTTGATGCCGGACTTCAAACTCTACTATAGAGCCATAATAACAAAGACAGCATGGTACTGGCACAAAAACAGACCCGAAGACAAATGGAACAGAATAGAAGATCCAGAAATAAAACCACATGCCTACAGTCTGCTGATATTTGGCAAAGGAGCCAAAGACATACAGTGGAAGAAACACGGCCTCTTCAACTCCTGGTGCTGGGAAAACTGGGAGGCCACATCCAGAAAACTAAAAGTGGACTCCAACTTATCACCATGTACCAACATCAACTCAAAATGGATTAAAGACCTTAACATCAAACCTGAATCTTTGAAACTGCTGCAGGACAGAGTAGGAGAGACACTTGAACTTATAGGCATAGGCAGGAACTTCCTGAACAGAGTCCCAGGGTCACAACAAATTGGAGAGAGACTCGACAAATGGGACTACCTTAAAATAAAAAGTTTCTGCACAGCTAAAGCTATAGCAACCAAGCTAGAAAGACAACCAACTAACTGGAAAAAAAAATATTTACCAGCAATATATCAGACAAGGGGTTAATATCCAGTATATACGGGGAACTCAAGAAACTAATCCCTCCAAACCTAACAAACCAATTACTAACTGGGCAAGGGAACTAAAGAGAGACTTCTCAGAAGAAGAGATAAAAATGGCAAAGAAATACTTGAGGAAATGTTCACCATCCCTGGTTGTGAAGGAAATACAAATAAAGAAAAACCTGAGATACCACCTTACCCCAGTCAGAATGTCCCACATCCACAAGTCAGCCAATGACAAATGCTGGAGGGGATGCGGAGAAAGAGGAACCCTATTACATTGCTGGTGGGAATTTACACTTATACAACCACTTTGGAAAGCAGTCTGGAAGGTCCTTAGAAAGCTAAATATTGACCTCCCTTATGACCCAGTCATACCATTTCTAGGCATCTATGCTGAACAACAGGAACCAGTATACAAGGACACATGCACCTCCATGTTTATTGCAGCACTGTTCACAACAGGATATGGAAACAACCTAGATGCCCCACCACAGATGAATAGATCCAAAAATTGTGATATCTATACACAATGGAATATTATGCAGCAGCCATTAGAAAGGACAAAATAATGGCATTTGCAGGGAAATGGATGGAGCTAGAAGAACTCATGTTGAGCGAGGTAAGCCAAGAGTAAAAAGACAAATGGCACATGGTCTCCCTGATAAGTGGATGTTAAATCCAAAATGTAAGGTGATATGACAAAATCAAGGAGACTTAAGAAACAAAGGACTTCCACTCATATCATCTGGTCAAATCTTTACTAAATAACCCCATTCTACTGATCACATATATGTTGTGTGTGTGTGTGTGTGTGTGTGTGTGTATGCACACAGGAGGGAAAGCAGGAGGACGACACAGAACTAGACAGAGTCAGGGAAAAACATAGAACAGCGGGACCCATCAGCTGCACTGGACATTGGTCAAAATGAACTAAGCAACTCTAATGGTAGCAATGGGAGGGAGGGAACAAGTAGGAAAGAGGGAACAGCTGATGCTATGCAAAACAAAAGAAATGTACATATCACCCAATATGGAAGAAATAATTATATTGCAAAGATCATAGAACTCCTAACTGTTATAGACCCCAATAGACAATTTGCCCCATGAAAGTTACAATGTGTTTGTGACTTTAACTAAGTATCACTATCCCACAATACTGTGAAATTTGGGAAATTATGTAATCACTTAATCACAATAAAGAATTTGAAAAAAAATTTCTAAAACAGCAGTGTCACATACAAACACACATACACAAGCATTAACATGCACAAACACACACATACATATACAACCATTAACATCACAGTTCTATTATTACTAGCTGCAATTAGAAAAATATGAAAATTAAATGTTTGGAAGCATATTTATTTGATAAAAATGAAAAATATTTGCCTATGTATTAACAGGTGTGATATATTATTGTTTGTAAGGTACAAAACTGCAACTGACACAGATAAAATGGCTTAGGTTATTACTTTATGGAATATGAAATACTAGAATCTAAATGATTTAATCAGGTTTTTTTCCTACTTTGTCTATTTTTTTCTATTCTGCTTGAAAAAGAAGGGCTTGGTCATTGTATTGTTATAATCCTAACACCATCCTATAAGAAAATTTTCTTACTCAGAAGTTCTAGGAAAGAATGTCAAAATAATACAATTATATTAAGTTCCTACACCCATTTCTGGCTAAAACACAATAAATTTTATTGTTAGTGGGAGCTTGAACCAATAAAACCATTTCAGATAAGTTTTTAGAACCTGAGAGAACTATGTACAAAATCTTTAGAAGTCACACAGCATACATATCTAAACAAGAATTTTGGTACCAAATATCTAATTCGTGGATCATGATGTAAGAAAATAATCTGAATAGGAAAGTCTTATTCATTCAAAATTAGTCACAACTATATATACATATATATATTTCAAAATTCTGAAATTACATTGCAATATAAATACTAATTTATGAATGTGCCTCAAAAATATTATCAGAGTAGTAAATATTATTTTCAAGGTTTGCTATCTACATACCATTTGGTAACTTTTATCCAATTCTGTGGTGTCATATTCTTCATTGTTTCCCTCCTTGCTTATGAATTCCTTTTCTATAGAACACCTCAAATGTTATTGTTATATCATATGTAATGGTACATAATTACTCTAAGAATTTTATCACATTGTCCTACACATGATTCCCATGTGTTTTGGTTATTTTAAGCTTATTTATCATCACTCAAATAATCATCTACTTAGAAATAGTGTTTGCCAACAGAGCTTTACCTTGGTCTCATTCACTGGTCATTTGCTTTGGTGGCCTTCATGCATGTTGGCTAGAGCAGTGTGTGCATATTCTATCACCTTTATTATACCCCTTTAACTAGATTTCATTAGCTTTATCTCTACTAAGTTGACATTTTACTCTTGTCACATTACTTTCCACCATGATCCCACAGATATAGTATATGCCAAAAACCACTTTTATCACATTATGTTAGTAGTTCATCTAAAATAAAAATCTTCCCGGTATGTTTATAGTTCTTAGCATATCCAGAAATAACCAATGCTCTTTTATAACAGGTCAAGAGGCCTTCCATTATGTTGTACCTCATTTTTATTTGAAGTCTCCTTTTGGATATAACAATTAGGACTAAATACATCAGTGAAAAGCTTTATGATATTCTCTTAACCAATGAAAAAATATTGTGTCCCTCAAAAGCAATTCCTTCTTAACTTTTCAAATAAATTTCTGGGCAATATTTGTGCATTTCTCTTTTTTTCCCCTAAGAAATAAGCAACTCACTGTATCAGTGGTTTGAAAAAGCAACATCTATTGTTCTTGTTCCTTTACTATAGTGATCTCAGGTGGCTCTGTTTCAGATCTGTTCAATTTGCCTCTCACCCTCCTTAGATCCTGGGACATGTCTCTTCATGAGGTCAGGTAGGGAGTTAAGAGGTTCAACTCAGAGCTAAATACACATCTTGAGATGTTGGCTTAGAATCTCTATACTATCACATCTGCCTGCATTCCATTAGCTAGGTTATTTAGTTAAGTTCAAATTAAATAGGGCAGGAAAATAATCTTTGACCATAACAGTGAGAGTTGCCTATTATAAAACCAAACTTGTAGTGAATCAATAATTCTAGTATACAAGGAGAATGAATAATTGAGAACAAATTGAAAATTGATGATATCTACCACACTGTTATAAAGTAATCCCTAAGTTTCCATTGTGTTAAAATACACTAGATTTTATTTTTGAAAAGTCTAGTCTTTCTATAATTCTGCCATAATATTAGGTTCTCTCATTAACTTATGTATCATTCTGGGTCTAATTTGTAGATATAATTTTTATCTTTTCCTGTATCTTGAATAACATGTAAGTGAAAAATTGAATTAGACTTTGTTACTGTATGTAAGACAGTTATCAGTTTGAACCAACAACCTACAGACTGGTTTGTTTTGTTTTGTTAAAAAATGGGACTAATATAGATCTCTTTAAGAAGGCTATATAGACAATTTTCACATTGCTATGTTTGAAAATCCCTAAGTGCTAATCATATTGACAACACAAAGTAACTTGTAAACAGAGATAACCATAAATTCTCAGTTTCAGCCTATTTATTTGTAAAGAAAGAAATTTAATAATTGAAGTCAATCCTTCAATAATTAATCAAGCAGAACATGGAATTATCATATATTTTTCTTATCACTTATTTAAATTAGTTTTCTTTTTTTAATTGTGAAAATACCATACAGAGGGGTTACAATTACATGGGCCAGGTAATGAGTACATTTCTTATCAAGCATTGTTGCCTCCTCTTTTGTCTTTTATAAATATGGATTTACAGTGACTTTACTTTTTAAAATTCAGTTTAGTATACTTGAAATTCTTATCTTATATCTGACTTAAAGTCCTCCTTGCTGAGATGATGAATTGAAATATTCTGAGATGGTGAATTGAAATATTCTGTTTGCTAAATGATGGCCCATGTTTTTGCATTTATAGAAATTCAGCAAGGGTACATTTAAGATTTGAGCATTTCTTAAGAGATACATTTGCCTTTAAGAACACAATGTTTAATTGAAAAGCAGCAGGTGCAAGAAAAGCATTCATATTTCTATTTTTTCTTCCAGAAAATAAGATGAGAGATACCCTCCTTGTTCCAGACAAAATGAAAACATTTAATGGAGAATCATAGTTGAGACAATTCTCCATAAACAGATCTCATTAAAATATAATTTTTCCTTCTTCTTTGGCCTCTATGTATAATTTAGCTACTTTTCCATAATTGCTTTTCCTGGTTCAACCTAAATGAAAGTATGTTGAATTCATTTCATTCTTTTTTTTTTTGAAAAAATTTTTCCTCTATGTGTGTATGTATGTGTGTGTGTGTGTGTGTGTGTGTGTGTGTGTGTGTATTAGAACTGGTGATTGGTAGATTGAATGTATGGCCTCAAGCCTTGTGTTTTCATTGGACTTGTTTATTCATGTTTTGCACTGTAACATTTGAGACAGGCCTTCAATTCAGCAACACACCGACTGATTGGAAATGGAATCTCACGAACGTTTCTGCTCTGGTTGACTTCGAACCTCTACTTGTCAGCTTGAATAGTGATTCTGCATTTCTTTTGAGTACTCTCACATCACCTAAAATTTATATTGAATCTGAAAGTTTAATCTTTCCTATCAAACTTAATCCTCAAACCCAACTAGAACCCTGAACATTGGAGGTAGAATTTTAAGCCTTCTCCATGGATTAACAATTCTCAAACTAGTTTTTCTATATATGTTTTTAAAATAAACATTAGAATAGAGACTCTGCTAAAATCTTTGGGGTGAAATATGCTCAAAGAATAATGAAAACACATTAAAAAATACTTAGATGTCAGTTAGAAGGTAATAACACTGGGTAATCTGAGATCTTTTGAGCATCAGTGAAGAATTAAAAACCATAGAATGAAGCTATACAGAAGTAGAATTCTTTCTTGCACTAGAACTCCAGTGTTTCAGGGAATGGTGGAATTATGCCTGTAATCTTAGATATCCAGAATATGGAGAGAGTATAAGAATATTCTGGTTCTAGAGCAGCCTTGGCAAAATAAAAAGTAAGACTCTAATAAAAATGAAGCTGTATATAGTGGTACATGACTACAGTCCCAGCTACTTGGGAGGCAATTAGAAACAGGCTTTGCCAGGTAAAATTGTTAAATACTATCTAAAATAAATCAAAACTAAAGGGTATGGAGGTGTGGCTTAAGTGATAGAATACTTATCAGCAAATGTGAGGTCCCAAACTCAAACCCATTAATGATTCTTTTTTTTCTGTACTTACAGTCAATTCCTTTTTTTAAGTGCTTCTACTTCAATTTAGTGAAGAAAAGGTTTCAGATCTTGGCTCTCCAAGTGTTCAAGTGTTATTTGTCTTCTTACCCTCCTATCTCCTCCCCCCCCAGTGAGGAATGATTTACAACAGGATGTCTTTTCAGGGATTCCTAACTGAAGGACCTGAAGTATGAAGAGAAACATTACATTTGGTTCAGTTGTGAGTGAGGCAATCTTTTTTTATTCAACCTTGTAACAAATCCTGAAAAAATATTTGTATCTCAAATTGTTTGTTGCTCGCTTCAGAATCCCTTTGCTTTCAGCTGGAGTCTTGTTGGCATATGAAGAAACTAGTGTTTCTTATCCCTAAGTATTGAAATGATTTCTATCATAAGATGTTTTGAGATGAACTCAGCATCATTACGAATGAACACTTTATCTATACTGGCTGTAAACCAATCACCATCCCACATTCTTACATGTAGATGATCAAACTGTTTTGCTTGGAACTAGAAATTTCTTATGACTTCTATGTTAAATAATCATAGAAAAAAATCACATCAAAATTATTTCAACCTGGTCAATATATCTAGACTTTATTTACATAGTCTATTTTAAAAACTATGCCTTTAAATTAAAAAATACAGCCCTGTTATCTCTACACCAATAACTACATTGGTATAAAATTCAAAGAATATAGAACCAAATTTGTGCTGTTCCACAAGCCAGTTAAACTTCCCAGATACTCTTATGATCCTTAGAGAGCCACTAGCAAAAAGTATTGCCAAATAGAAAGGAAACTTAAAGGGTCACTGAAGTAAACTGTCAGAAAACACTAGATAAACAAGGAAAACAAAGATTTATAACGTAACTGTAGAAGGAGAATACGGGGGTGTGAAATATAAAATTGGCTCCTGAGGTTTCCCTGCAGATATAGTGCTATCAATTTTATTCAGAAAGGAGGCAGAATGCTACCTGATGACATTAAAACAAGTGCAGATTGAAAGTAGAGAACATGTAGGAGACCAAAATGATGCAACACAGAACACCATCTCATTCATAACATTGATATCTATATAACTGTAGACCAGCAATCCACTTTCTGACTGCATTCTCCTTTTGTCACTGGCTGATGTGCATTGTGTTGATATCAAATTCCATCCACAAATAGGATATATGGTTTTGCAATCAAATTCTTCCATGGGAGAGCAAAGGCTGTGTGTGTCCTGAGGTATCAAGGGTATAAAGTAATGTTTCTCTGAAAGCCAGAGCATTTATGTGTAAGTACAATGTGCATAGTACATCTGCACCATGGCTGCTGTGAGCAGAATATATACTAGAGTGAAATGTTAAGCAATTCTCAAGGCAAGAAAACTATCCTACTTTGGATTTCTAACATTCATAATTCCAAGTTCATGGACAAATAACTTTTTTACGTCTTATACACTTTTGTTTAAAATTAAGACAGTTTCCAAAGTCATTTATGCAATTTCTGAGTTGTGATTCAAAATACACATAGAAAAATATCTTTGAGAGCTCAGTCCATACAGAAAAAAATAAGCAAATATTTAACTCTTTAAATCATAATGGATCAACTACAGCTTATTTTCTTGGCACGCAACAAAGAAACTCTTATGTATAAAACTCAAATGATATGCAAAGCCCCCAAAGAACATATAAATCTGAAACATGATGCGTACCCTGCACTCAAAACCACCTTCTTTTTCTCTTCTTCGACCAATACCTGGGGATGGCTCAGCATGAGCTGACAATGGAGGTCACACTTCCCTGTTTGATTTCTTCCTTCTTTTTCTGCTAGGTTCTATAAGCAATTAGAAGCATTGAACATTTTGAGGCCAATTATTTTTCTCTAGTATGCCTCCACTCAAGTCAAAAAAGCCTCCACACCTCAGTTAAAAGTCTGACTTTAGTGTAGTGGAAAAAATGTTAGGTGAGAATGGAATATCTTATTACAGAAAATAACAATATAATGAAAGAGAGTCTTCAAAGGAATAAGGAAATCAACTAGGGGGATTCCTACAGGCCAAACCAAGATATTTGAGCATCAAAATTAATAAAGATAACTATGGATTTTAATTCACTAGACATATATATATAATGTATAAACCTTTTGAGACTTTATGTGCAGGTATTGATATATTCTTTTCATTGCAGTTGAATGACCAAAAGTACAGAAAAATTATGATTATGTTATCAAATCATCTGTAGCTATTAACGTGAAGATTAATTCTTTCTTTTTAAGTGAAGTCCCTTACTTAAAAAGCTAGGTGAAGAACAGAGGAATAGGATGATCCTACAGATTACTGAGAACAAAAGATAATAATAGGATTTCATAGTAGAGAGACATCCACAGGTAGGCACCTCTGACAGACATCATCTATATTCTAATACAAGGCCAGCTCTCTTCTGAGGAATGCTTGACAAACATGTACAATCTGCATCTTATTATAAAGAAACACAGAAACATCCAGCTTGAAGGACGCTTTACAAATCAAGTTCCTTCTTCATGAAAGACAGGTTCAACTAGAAAATATAACAGCCATAAAGTCTACCAATGAGATCACTCATGAGACATGTATATAATCTCTGGATCAAATCAAGGTTGTGATTTTTATTTTGATATATATATATATATATATATATATATATATATATAATGATAGCTATTAAGACAATGTTGAGGTTCATAAAAACTCATAATAATATGTTCACGTGGAAATAATATATTTATGTGGAAGGGGTATTTTATCTCTAACTTACTTGGAAATGATTTAGAAAAGGTGTAACAATCATATATACACACACACACACACATACATACAAAAAGGAATACAAAGAAATATATGGGAGGACAAAATACAAGCACCTGCTAAATCTAAGTAACACTATACTAGAGTGACCTGTGTTATCCTTGCAGGTTTTTTTTCTGAATTTAATTGTTTAAAAAAAGAGTTGGGCTGGTAATGTGGCTTTGTGGTAGAGTGCTTGCCTAGCATGCATGAAGCCCTGGGTTCAATTTCTCAATACCACATAAACAAAAAAGGCCAGAAGTGGTGCTGTGTCTCAAGTGGTAGAGCACTAGCCTTGAGCAAAAAAGAGGCTCAGGGACAGTACCAACGGCTGAGTTCAAGCCCCAGAACTGGCAAAAAAAAGTCATTTCTTAGGAGTGAATTTCAATAAGCACTACTTTATATAGCCCTGTGTACATAGCTTTTGAGCTATTGTGATCCCCTACTAAGAATTTCATAGACATATTCTAGTTATTACAAATGAAGGATACCATGTTTTGGGGGGTCTGGCTTGCTTCACATAATATATATTTTTCCAAGTCTTTCCATTTCCTAACAAATGGGGCAATGCCATTCTTTCTGATGGAAGCATAGTTTTCCATTATGCATATATACCATATTTTCTTGACCCATTCATCTACTGAAGGGCATCTTGGTTGGTTCCATATCTTAGCTATGGTAAATAATGCTTTATTCCCTGTTGACACTGTTTTATTTTTAAATTTCTGTACCCTTTGTCATGTATATAAGTTTATTTGATTTGGGGAATGGAAGGGGAATCACAGAAAGGATGGGGCAAAGGGTGAACCAATACAACAGCGATAATCACTAGATACTATGTTGGAAATGAACTTTACAACCTGAGGGAGAAGAGAATGGGAGGGGAAATGGGAGACAATGGTAACACTGTTGAAAAAGAAATGTACTCATTATCTGAACTACATAACTATAATCCCTCTGTACATCAACTTTACAATATTTTTTAAAAGTTCACCTTCCATCAGTCTCTTCCCTCTCATATTTCCAATCAGTTCCATGTTATATATAACATTATATATTAAAAATATATTGTATATATTTATGATGATCATATCTAGTTTCTACAAATGAAAGAAAAAATTAAGTTATATCCTTCTTAACCTAGCTTACTTTTCTTTAACTCCTGATAAGCAAATATAAGACTTAATTAATTAAATGACACATTCATTCTTTAAAAAAAAAAAAGCATGTTAACCCCAAGACAGGGACAGAGTGGTTTTTTTGTTCTTGGTATTTTTCCTGACATATTTATAATGTAATATGTGATTTTTTTGTTTCTTTATATGTTCCTCCCCCATGGTTTTCATTGTATTTGATGTCTGTGCCCTGTACCTTGTGTATACATTTCTCTAGCTTGGGGAGGGGAAGGGAAAAAACAAAATGCTTAAATAGGGATACAGGTTGACCCATTGTAACAATGAGATGTACAAGACACTAAGTTGAAAACTGAACTTTACAATTTAGGTAGGGAGGTGGGAGGAGGGAGGAGTGTAGTTGTGGAGGTGGGAGGGAAGAGATGGTAGGGGAAAAACAAAGGAGGAGGTAACAATGCTTGATAGGAAATGTATTCATTACCTTGCTCATGTAACTGTAACCCCTCTGTACAGTATTTTTACAATAAAAAAGTATTTAAAGAAAAAGAATGTTTCTTCTAATATACCAAATGAAATATGCATTGTTCTTGATGATACCTCAAAAGATGTTCACATGTTTTTTTCTCTCAATTTAGTCTGATCATAAATATTCATCCCTATTAAGGAAAATATAATTTACTGACTCAAGTACTAGTCTATTATGAAGTACTGCACAATACTTTTTAATTACAGTTATGTCTGCAGCACAAAATCAATAGCAAACATATCTAAATTATGACATTAATGCTATAAATGGCATTAAGTTTGATACTGTATTATACAAATATAAACATTTTTCAGTCAATATCATGAGATCACATGCCTCATTTGTCTTGAAATAAGAAAGTCAGATGGTATCGGGTAATTTCTAAAAGACTTTATTTGTTCATTATTCATATCTCCTGCTTAGAATACATTATTAGATTTGATAGATTGTGTTTAGGTTGTTTAATGATTAAAAGATATTTCATCTATTTTTATAGTTATCTAAAGGGATGTTCATGGGATAAATTTAGACTATTTAGCTGCTCCTCTGAAATATAAGGTGTACTGGTACATTTTATTTATGCTGTAAAATTGTCAAATCAGCAGGATAACATTTCTATCAGTGAGGGTGTGCCTTTATCATCCTCAAGGAAGAGGAAAAACGACATCAAGAGCTAGTATTCTCTTCCCCATTCCATAGCTTATAAAGCTCTTTCAACAGGGTCCTTCAGACCTACCATGTGGCCCTTGAGAAAAAAATACATTTTTAGCTATTCAAAGACTAAAAGAACTACAGTCATGCTAATGTCTTACACCAACGTATCTTACTTGGAGATAAAGACACACACTCTTATCCGTGTGCCAGTGGCTCACACCTGTAATCCTAGCTATTCAAGAGGCTGAGATTGGAGGGTCATGGTTCAAAGTCATCCCAGGCAGGAAAGTCCCTGTGAAACTCTTATCTCCAATTAACTATGAGAAAACCAGAAATGGAGCTATGGCTCAAGTAGTATAGCACACATCTTGAGATGACCAACAAAAAAAGAAAGAAAAAAGAAAGAAAGAAAGAACAAAAGAAAAAAGAAAGAAAGAAAGGAAGGAAGAAAGGAAGGAAAGAAGGAAGGAAGGAAGGAAGGAAGAAAGAACCAATATTTCAATTAAAAGAAATTTCAAAAACCTCAAAGATAAAATATAAAGTAACTTTTGAACTTTATCACTGGAGAGCAACTCAGATTTGCTACCAAACTAATAGTATGGGTAATATTTAACATATGAGTGCCTAATATTTCTGACTGTGAATTTGGTAGTTAAGATCTATTTAGTACTCATAAAGCCAAGTAAGATATTAAGGCACAAACAAATTATAAAATTTGCATGAAATTACATACACCCATACCTTAAAAAGCAGAGTATTTTAAAGTTAGGACAAAAACAATAACAAAAACAACAACAAAAATGGAAATCCTATAAGAAGATAGAATGGTCAAAGTTGGATAGAGACCAACATACAGTGATGTATGCTTTATTTCTTAATTATAGGGATTTGGGGGAAGGAAAGTGAAAAGATAGGGATAATATGGTTGATTGAATCCAAATTACAGTGAACTAATTGTGGATTCTTGAAGACAAGAGGGACTAAGCAAACCTTTCAGCATAGGAATAACAAAATCAAAGCAGTGCCTGGAGGAATAAGAAGATTAATGGCCAATGTTAATTTAATTTCTAAACTGCTGTTAAACTCTAACCTTGGCACCACTTTAGAAGTGGGAGTATGGAGTTTGCTTTTGAGAAATAACATTGCTTTATAGTTCTGTTCACAGATTTACAGTGAGTAAAGGTTCACTTTTTAGCCTTGGTTAGATTTCTCATGAGTGATATGGGACTGTAAAAACTTAAATGAACTTGTTTGGAAACAAAGAGATATATGAATGAAAACTAATATTAATAATATTTTGATAGGATTTTTAATATTTCTATTTTTTAAGGTGGTAAATCCTTTATCCAGCCTGTAAAAGGCCCTGGCTTCATTCTCAAACATAGTCTCCCCAATATTAAAATATACACACTCCTTCTCATACACACACACACACACACACACACACACACACACTAAATCTCCCATCATATCCCATTCCTATTATCAACAACCTAATTTAAGCTACCATCACTTCATGTCCAGAACAGTGTCACAACTTTAGATCTTAATTTAACCACAACGTTTAGGCTTTCCTTTCAAATCTACTGTCTCTATGATTATAGTCACATCATCCTCAACATTTGTTCAGTAGTTCTCAAAAAATTGCAGATTTCTTTATCTGGAATGTATGGATTTCCAAAATTCTCCACAGCAGGTCCATGTAGTCCATTTCACAATTACCTCATGACCACATTATTTCTTATCCCTGAGGAGAAAAATCCTGAAACATGCTAAATCCACAAACAAGCATATATTTCTCTCAACTATTTGAAACATAGTTTGCTATTGTGTTGAAGCAAATTTTTGATACCTCAACTAAAATATGAGCTAATGTCATACACTTTAAGAGGGCTTGCCTAAATACATGGTCTCCTATTTTTCATTATTAAGTGTCCTGTCCCCTCTAAGTGGCTATCATTCACAACTGATCTTAGGCAAGGCCATCTGATCACATTATGCCATTCGTGGTAAAATCTAGTAAAAAAAAAAAAAAGAAAGAAAGAAAAAGGAAGGAAAGGAAGAAAGAAAGGAAGAAGGAAAGAAAGAAAGGAAGAGAGAGAGAGAGAGAGAAAGAAAGAAGGAAGGAAACAAAGAAAGAAACAGAGGTAGACATAACATTCTTGACCTAAGAAATCATGTAGGTGATTTAGCCTTGTAATGATTCACTTTATTTATTTATTTTTGCTCTTCTCTCCCTCTCACTAGGTTGATCTGTTACCCTAATTGGACAATAACCAGTCCTAAAACTCTGATTTCTCCTGATAGTACAGTGATGTGCATTCGTAGCAGATATTTCTGCTAGCAACACTCAGAGCTTTATAAGGTAGCTATTCCCAGTCATTTATTCTTCAAGTCATATTCCAACCTTGCCTAGTCATTCAACTGTATTATGCCTAAGGCCACTAAATGTAATCAACTTTCCTTTTTTTTTTTTTTGCTCTCTGTTTAGAAACTTTGACCATACTTCCTGATTTTTCTATTATCTTGTGTTATTATTGGACAAATATCTCCAAATTTAGCCAAAAGAAACAACTAAAGAAGTGATCTAAATTTTGAATTTTGTGTTCTTAGCAGTATTCATTTTAAGCAAAATTAGATTGAAAACTCAAATAGTAGTGTACAGAATATAAAAAATATTAACACAACTCTCTAGTGTTTTCATAGTTCTTTAGAGAAATATGCTCAGATTTGCTCTGGGTAAACAGCCAGAGCAGGGATACAAAGAAAAATACAGGTCATTATTTTTTATACCATTAGCTTAGCTATAAGCCTTGGCAATTTTTTTGTATGGATCCTTTCTTTTTTTTTTCTTCTTTTTGTACCTGAGTTATAGTTGCTATGCTATAGTTGTGTGCACTTGCAGGCCTACAGATGGCTTAGCTATGAAGTACCACTGATCATGAAAATGATCTTACATTTCCTAGCAGAATTATTTATCTAGAGGGAATTTCCTCATTCTGTCTCAAGATTGGGTTCTACTAATTGTGGCTTTGCCTGTTTTCCCTTTTGTTTTACATCAGGCTGCCATAATATCTCTTAGATTTCTAATTCCATAAATTTCTTGTGCATTTTCCCCCAGAGTACGTATAATATCTGCATTTCAATAGCTGAGTCACCTTGAAATCCACCCAATAATGCTTTTGAGTACTTTCAGCTGTCCAATTTTTTGTAACGTATTCTATAGCTGTTCCAATCTCTAAATGGTAGTTCCCCAATTGTCTTACTTGTCTGCAGCTTGTCAGGAAAATAGTTTTTTTTTCAAGAGGAGGGGAATTTTGATTTGCTCTGGGCTATTCATTCTAGATTTCCCAAGAGATCTCCCATTTTCTTGTTCTGTTGGATCTCTTTGTAAGTCAGTTTTTGACTTCCCTAACATAGTAACCACTGAAGTTTCTTTCTTTATAGTGTTATTCTTGTATTTTTAAGAACAGTATTTATTTCACATACTTCTGGAGGCTGAAAAGTCCAAAATCAAGCTGCTAGCAGATTTGGTGTCTCAGGGCTCATTTCCTATTTCATACATTATTGGTTGTTTTATTGTTGTTGTTATTATGTCTGTGTCTTCCCATGTCAGAAAGAATGAGGAAGCTTTCTAGGACCTCCATTTTAAATTAACTAATTTCATCCATGAGATTTTCTTCCTTGTGACTTTTAAAGTCCCTTCCCTTTTATAGTAATATTTTTAAATGGAATTACATATGAGTATACATTTCAAACCACATGCTTTGAACATTGGATTTACAGACTTTAAAACCTGAAGTTTTCTTACGAAGTTCATCTAACTTTCTATATCCCCCAGTTATTCTCAAAAGTATTCTGGATGATTTCAAAACACAAATTTTCTTATAACCCTACTAACCCTATAATAAACTTATACTGTGTTAGAGATATGAATGAAAAAAATCAATCACAAAAATTTGGTTATTCTGGGCTGGGAAGGTGGCTCAGTGCTTGCCTTGCATGCCTGAGGCCCTGGGTTCGATTCCTCAGCACCACATAAGCAAAAAGAAAAAAGCCGGAAGTGGTGCTGTAGCTCAAGTGGTAGAGCTCTAGCCTTGAGCTGAAGAGCTGAGGGACAGTGCCCAGGCCCAGAGTTCAGGCCCCACGACCGGACCCCCCCCAAAAAAAATTTGGTTATTCTACCTAGGAATTCCTAGATTCTTTGTTAAAAAAAAAAAAAGCTAATGAGCCATCAATAGTGCACCCCTTGGAGGCTGTAAACATTCATTCTTTAGAATCTTAAATCCATCAGGTAGACAAGGATAGACAGAAACAAGGTATGCTAAGAATGGAAACAAAACAGACTGAGTATGTTGGACAATGTAAGTAACCCGGAAGGATAGACAAGATATAGGGTCAAATGGAGGACCCAGTCAGTATGAATATGTTCAGACACAGTAGGAAAAGGCCAAAACATTTAATTAATTTGCTAAGCAAATTGAGAATTATTCCAATGACTTCAGGGGAAAAATGTAGTTTTTAAACTGATTTTTAAAATAGTATTTCAATCTTTAAAAGGTGATTTTGATTTGATTATGAAAAAGAAATAGATTAGTGGTCCTATACATATAATAATGAAAGAAGAATATTACCACAAACCATATGAGAGATGAGCAGATCCTAAACCAAATCATAAGCCTGTTAAGAAGAAGTTAAATCTCTGAGCTGTTTGGGAGATTGACTTAGATTTAATGACCATTTGAATAAGGTAAGTACAGGGGCAAGTCTAGCATCTACACTTCTTGATTGATTAGGTGACACTGCTCATACTCATGATGAGAAAAATGGAAGAATTCTCAACAAATTAGTTTGTGAATCTAGCTATTTTGTTTTTAATGTCTAATAAATTCTGATATGTATATATATATATATATAGAGAGAGAGACAGACAGACAGACAGACAGACAGACAGACAGACAGACAGACAGAGGCAGAGATGGAGACAGAAAGAGAGACCGAGAGAGAAACAGATGTAGTCCTAGATTTGAAAGTACCATTTTGGATCTCAGGAGTTAAGATACAAATAAAATACAGATTTATGGGTTAGCAGTTCATGAGGTTTATACATAACTATTTAGGAGAAAGAATACTAAAGATTCACATTTAATCATGTGTTAACAAGCACAATATCAATATCAAAATTGATATCAAATATCAATATCAAATTGATACTTTAAAAATATGTTTAATTTTCTTAGCTCTAAAGTCAGAGAAATCACTCAAGGACTTTGCCTTTAGGGTTCTAGATTGTTTCTTCATTCCTATACTAAATATACTGGCCCTAGATTTCTCGTTTTCATTTTATAGTTGCAGGATGGTCCTGGAACTTCACCTCAGAACTACATGCTAGATAGGACACAATACCAATTTTTTTAAAAAACTTCCATTTCATAAACCCAAGATTGTACTCCATTGGTAAAAATAGTCACATGATCATAGCTAAGTAATAATGAAAACATATATCTTCATTTTAACACATTGTTGTCATAGGAAAGCAAATTTTTATTAGTGGAGTGCAAAGAGCTAAGAATAGAACCCTAGCCAAGGGCCTCCTCGCCAATAAGCAAAGCACTTTTCTACAGGAGTTAGCAGAAGAAATAAATCTCTGAAGAATATTGAAAAGCCACAGTCCAAATGGCTATTTAATGACTATTTAATGTATTTATGTTTTTATAAACATCAATTTTATTTTCCATAAGCAAGTACATCTTCAGCAAGTTATGTGATGACTCATTTCTAGTTTCCTGAACTATATATCCTCCCTCCTAGTCTATGAGTTGCATTTTCCATACTGGGTGGAAGGAGCCTTGTGAAGTCCAAGTTATTAGAATGTGATTGCATCTCTAATTTGCTTGTCTGCGAGTGAACTTATTTCCACATTATGAAGGTATGCCATATTATAATTTTAACTGGAAAGCTCCACAAGCATTGACTCTTGGAGAAATTTTCAATGCTTACATAACACAATTTTTAAACTAAGTTGAAATTTGAATAAAGCAGATTATCTGTGATATTCTTGTCCCTTTTCTACATGTAGCTCTTTCATCCCTTTTCATTCTTCATGAAAGGAAAAAAAAAGAAAGGAAAAAAAAAACACTTCTCATCCTGTATGTAGAAAAAAGAAATCTACTCAGCTAAAAAGAAGTTTATTTTGTTTCTGTCTGAGTTTGGAGGGAAATGTCTCGTTGTGTTTATTGTTTCTAAAAGGTTTGGCAGGACAAAGAAAAGCATTTTTTCTTATAAAAACCATAGGGGAAATTTAAATTAATAAAAAGGGAATGAGATCAAGTTCAGGCCATTTCTTTGAAGCTAGCAAGGCAACGCAAAGGAAGTTGAAGAGAACAACCCTGATCTACAAAGTCCCTTTCCACCAATCAAGACCTAAATATGCTTGGAACAAATCAGAGATCTAGTCCAAGCTGTTAAAAATGGTTCTTTCAAATGACCTGGAATTGGAGCTATTGCCATCTTTACTTCAGTATCATTTGTTTTTCTATGTCCCCACTGACTTAGTCTTTCCCAATCTCTTGTGTATAAATAGCCTCTTCCCCAAACATCCCCTTTTTCGTATGTTAGCTTCTGACTTAAAAAATAATATAATGATGTCTAAAATCATAGATTTATGAAAATACATGAGAAAAGGAGAGCTTAAGGAACTTCAATATTTAATGACCCAGGCTGAAATAAATACAAAGAGGTGGAAAGAAATCAGAATACATTGTTCCCAACACATTCACATGATAATGATTCAAATCACACTAGTGATTGAAAATGAGGCTGAGTGATACTGAGAAGCAGAGTAAGAGGAATACTAACAATATTCTTTGAATCTGGAGACAGAAAGGTAATTGTTGATTCTATAAAGAACTGTTTTGGAAATGATGAGCCTGGTACTAGAACAGAGTTTTAAGAGTGAAGACTAAGAAATGAGAATCATAATCATAAATATCAATTATGGTGGAATTTTATCATATTTCCATCTCCATCTTTTTTATGCATGGTTTCCCAGATTCACAGCCATGTCAGAAACATGAATGTTAAATCAAAACTTATCTTGATAATTGTTCATTCTTCTACCAGTTGTTCTTTAAAAAAAAATCTGTTGTCCTTAAAGAGACTTGTGTGCAAGGGCTGAGCATATGTGCTCATGCTCATTCTCCTGCCTAATTGGGAGATGAAGATTTAGAGGATCACAGTTTAAGATTACTATGAGAAAAATGTAAGCAAGACACCATATCAACAATAAGCCAGGAATGGTAGAAGAATGAATAGCAATATCACAGTCCAGGTCAGTCTAGGTGAAAAGAATGAAACCTTACTTCAAATAAATCTAAAGTTAAATGTCTAGAAGTATTGCCCATGTGCTAGTGCAGTTACCTAGCAGGCTCAAGACCCTAAGCTCAAACATTAATTCTGCCAAAAAGACAAAAATATCATAACCAGCAATATCACATACTAGACAAGCCATAGATTTCAATTTCTGAATCTCAAATCCACCTCTTGCTCTATAGACAGAAGTAAGATATTATCTTGCCTTAGCCCTTATTAATTCATTATAAAGCATCAGTATGAAATCTCTCTCACAGAGGTACTTTGGATTTGAGCTTGCATAAGTGAAGAAAAATGCACAAAGATGATCACCCTTATCCTTTCCCTAGAGGGTGCATCATCCTCTACCTTCATCTGCTTGTATCCTGTTCCTCTTTATTGCATTGCTTGTATTCTCATCAATGCTTTTCCATTTAATTCCCTTGTCTCTGAACTAGAGTTTCTTCAGTTCATCTTATAGACAACTTCCAGTATGAACTTTCTAACAGGTAGAAATGGTTATATTGTTGCCTTACTTAAATCCCTTAAAGTATTTTAATAGTTCCAGAATTAAGCTCAAATTTCTGAGATTTGCATGCAAAGCCATCACATCCTTATGCCTGTTCTAAATTCAGCTCCATTTCCTACAATTTCCCCCACATGAACACTTTATGTCAACCCTATCAACGTTCTCTTCTCAAGCACATAGGCATTATTCTACTTCCTCTTAGGCAGGCTGTTATTACTGTGCAGAGAGTTCTTCTTAGCCCCTTGCCAAACTCAAATGTAGTTTCCACTGAAGATTTTCTGCAACATGCATTTGATCAATACGGATTTTTCTCTGTGCTCTGACAATGTCCTGTGAATGTTTTTTTTGTACAGTGGGTTAAAGCACAGATATTGGAATAATATTGAGTGGATTCATATAACCAGAGCTGATATTTACTAGTTATGTGCCTTAAAGTTATTACTTTTACTGCAATTCACTGTTCTCATATGCAAAGTGAGAATCATAAGGATATTGCTGTAAGAAATAGATGAATTAATGTGGGTGAAGAACAACACTCAATAAATATCAGTTGTGACATGTTAGCTGGGTGATAAACCACTCCAGTCTACACTCTGTTGATACCTTTGTTAGTTCTTTTAATGTTATAGATTTTGCTCCAGTGCCTATATATGTTCAATAGATGTTGAGTAATGAAATATATTGAATAAGAAAAAAATAGATGTGTCATATTCCGTAAGAGACCTAAAAGTGCCAGTATAAATCAAGAAGTTGTTTGGAGACTAAGAAAAATCTCTGTATAAGTAAGTAAAGAGGAGAAAAATATTTCTAGAATGGCTGTGTGTTATTATTTCTATTCCATTCTTGAGTATTGGCTGAGGAAATTTATTATGGTAAATGGCAGTAATGACAGTGCAGGAAGACATTTATTGTTACTTTTAATGGGAATTTGGACATATCTATAAATCTTAATTGAAAATTTACTTTTATTAACAGTATAAAAATGATCATTTTTTAAACCTTGGTTTAGTCATAAAGCTTAGATACATATTTTTTATTTTAAAACACAGTGTCTATCTATAAAAGAAGTTTGATTAAATATTTGAATGTACTCAAGAAGTCTGAATAAGGGTGCTGCTTCTGAAAGAAGACCCATATAACCACTGTATATCTGTGTTTTGTGTCAAGTAGCCATGAAATGTCACTGGGAATCAGAGATAGAGATACAGACAGACAGAGACCAGAATCTTGTGAGACCTGAGCTGACAATTTAGGAAAAGAAACAAAGAATTCTGTTCCTACAGCCCAATCTTAACCACAAGATGAAGAAGACTATTCACAGGGATGAAGATGAAGAGAAGTCAGTAACCTCTGATCTACCTGGATGTTCCAAATCCATCTACTGAAGAGTTTTGCAGTCGTAGAAGTTTATTAGCTAGCTATTTTAACCACCTGACTTCTGCACAATACCTCTCCTTTGGAAAAGGATTTAACATTTCTCTCACTGACATTCTACTCTCAGGCTGTTAGATCCAACTTGGGAAGTAAACTGTTGAGTGTGTATTACACTCATGGTTAGAAACCTCTGCACATTCCCATCTCTGGTACTTCACAAATACTTCCACTGCACTGGCTTGAGGAGAACCTGCCTTGTGAAGCGAATGTTATCCATCTGTGACTGTGAAAAGTCTAGGGAATGCAAAGGCTACTTTTGAGTCAGATCTAAGAATTTGCCCTCTGAGACCCTGGCTAGCTACATGTAGATTTATGCCAGTCCCAGGACTGGCAGTAGACACCTACCACGTGCTTCCTTCATCTAACACACCAGCTTCTTGCTGTCAGGATTGGGAACTAACACTGTGGTTTCCCTGATGGCCCACATGTATCTTCCTGCTGAGGAAGCACTGAGCAACTCCAAGCCCCGGCTGATGTCCAAATGCACTATCTCTGACAAAGGTAACTTGAGAAAAGCCTTGTCACGTGTAACAACTGAAAGGGTGAGGAAAAAAGCAGGTGTTCTGGATACCCTGGAACCAAAGACAGTATTATGTACCAAAACAACACCCCAATACTTCTGCCAGAGAAAGCTGTTTATCAAGAAATTATCGTATAGAATTGCTAGAGATGATTACACCATCAAATGGGAAAATCTTAATATAGACACAGTGATATAAAAGTACAGATAACATAATGTCAACAAAATAACAAATCTAGCAACAGATCTCAAATACATAATTATGAACAAAATGCCTGGAAGAATTTACACACATGCTTTCAAGAATAAACGCCACAATCTTAAAATAACTCATCAATTTGCTGTTTGAATTAAAATAAAGAATTTATAAGGAGTGAGTCATGGTAATTCAAGGCTGTAATCCCAAATCTCAGCTACTAGAGGCATGGTAATCCAAGGGGTTATAGTTCAAGGATAGCTTAGATAAAATGGTTAACAAGAAGCAACTATAACAAATAAATTGGTGGTACATATTTGTAATCTCAGCTATACATTATAAATCGGTATAAGGATTACTGTCTGAGGTCAGTCCTGGGCATGCTTGCATGCATATATATAGAAAAGAGAGTCTGAGATATGGCTCAAATGGTAGAACAAATGTGAGATACTGACTTGAAACCCCAGTGCTGCCAATAACAAAAAGGAAAGAAACAAACTTATGAGAATGATTATTAAAAAGGTTGATGAGATGAAAAGAAGACAGATAGAAAGATTTTTAAAATCTTTTTTTTAAATCAATGTGCTGAGGAATTCAGAAAAGAGATATTTTGAAAGAGATCCAAACAGAATTCTTGGAAATTAGTATAACAGAAATGCATTTGATAGCCTCAACAACAGATAAGGCCTAGTCAAGGAAAAAAATATCACAGTAGAAAACAGGTCTTTAAAAATATCGGAAGGAGAGTGAGAAGAGAGGAGAGGAGAGGGGAGGGAAGCGGAAGGGAGGGGAGGGAAAGAGAAGAGAGGGGGAGAGGAAGGAAGGAAGGAAGGAAGGAAGGAAGGAAGGAAGGAAGGTAGGTAGGTAGGTAGGTAGGAAAGAAGGAAAGGAAAGAAGGAAGGAAGGAAGGAAGGAAGGAAGGAGGAAGAAAGGAAGGAAGAAAGGAAGGAAAGAAAGGAAGGAAGGAAGGATTGAACAGAAACTGAAGCGGTCATTCAAGAACTTTGTGACACCAAAGATGCTTCTTTTTCAGTGCTTACAAGATAGGTGCTTTCATAAAATATTCAGGTGTTTACCACATTATAAATGACCCAAAAGATTTTATACATGGTCACTGTATCCTCATTCTTTGCTGAATAAAGAAGAAATGAGTCAAAACCACATTGGTTTGCTTTGTGTACTTACTTTACATAATCTAAATTGGGCTCAGCGGTTAAGAGAGAACTCCCTAATTTCCAATGAATCATTTTTTCCAGTAACTGTAATATTACATATTGAGGTCAAATATTGAAAACCTTAGAATGATTTGCTTTACAAAACACCAAAATAAATTATAAGTGCCCAGTTCAAAAGATTTACTTTCTCAAAACAAAACAAATAAACTGATTGGTGGTCATGAAATAACCTTCTCACCCTGATAGTTTAAAATAGGCATAAGGTAATTGCACTCAGTGACAGACAATAACTCACTCCATGGAGCTTAGCAGCTGTTTCTAAGTTCCTACTTCTATCTCCCCTTATCCAGAGAATATGCCAATGGAAAAAGGAAATATCAAAGCATTTTACAATTGGGTGAAAGAAAAAGCACAAGCATGATGTGCTAAATCAAAATAAAAAAACATTTAAAAATCATGTTTCTCTGTCAGTACAGATTCTGAAACTATGTATAGTCACTAGAGGATACATTTTCCTCCAAATTTTTTTTGTCTTAAATGTTTTAACCTGAGGTATGAGTCCATGTCAATAGTTTTGAGAATATCCCTTCATCCTAGCTACTCAGTCAAGTCAAGAGGAGAACAAGTTTGAGGACTGCCTGAAGAAAGGTAGTTGTAAGGAGTTATCTCAAAAGATAAAACATTAAAAAGGGAGGGCTAGGAATGAAACTCAAACCATAGAGCATAAAGAGTTTGCCTAGCATACCCAGGGAGACAGCTTTCAATACCCAATATTGCAAAAAAAAAAAAGAATAAATGAATGAATAAGTTAAATAATTTTAAAGCCAATGTCCTGACTTCTTTAACATGCCCGTGGCCAGATCTTGATGTTTTCTTTGAGCTCTTCGACTTTCTGATCAAGTTACAGTCTCCTTGGTGGAGAACGGATGTTGGTTATTTATTTGGCATGATGTAGCTTTCCCATATTCAGCTTACCCAGTCCCATGACTTAGGATTGATGCAACCACTCACACGGCGCTGGAAGAACCTCTACACTCAAAATACAGATTAGAGCATTTTTAAATATATAGAATGAAAAGGTTTGATGCTGGACACATTCCTCGGTGCATAATGTGTTTACGAAATTATTTTACTCCCGTTTTAACACATATTGACACTGACTTAAGGATTAATACTCAAAGGCCATGTTAGATGTTGTTATTCATTAAATGCAGAAAAATTCAGAGCTTAAAAATAACTTTGTAGAGGCATGAAAAGTTGAGAATCCTAATAGATATCTAGGAATACATAAATATGGATAAAAGGTATTCCATCTATTTATTCATTAGATGTAGAACTTGAGCAAACAAAGTATTAAGACTGAAAGATTAAGCACATGAAAGTTTAGAAAGAGCATTAAAATCAATAACTCAGTTGTTGGAAGCAGAGAAAGCTAGACCTATCATTTTTGTACTTTTTTTCAAGTTTTTGAAGTTTTACTCAAACTTTTCATAATTACTAACAATGAATTAATACTCCTAAATACAAAAGATAATCCCATAATTCATTTAACAATTTTAATTATGTAAGTTTTTAATCAAATATTTTAAAGAAGTACAAACTATTAGAATAGTTTTACTTTAGAATATAAAATTATTTTAGCATCACAAATAATTATAATTAAACAATAAACACATATCTTGGTTTCTGTTCTTTTAAATTGCCAATCTCTAAAAGTCTTGTTACAAAAAAGTTGAATCTCCTTTTTAAAAAGTCTCTCCCAAGCCGGGCGCTGGTGGCTCATGCCTGTAATCCTAGCTACCCAGAGGCTGAGATCTGAGGATCACGGTTCAAAGCCAGCCCGGGCAGGAAAGTCCGTGAGACTCTTATCTCCAATAAACCACTAGAAAACTGGAAATGACAATGTGGCCTAAGCGGTAGAGCATTCGCCTTGAGCTAAAGAGCACAAGGACAGTGCCCAGGCCCAGAGTTCAAGCCCCACAACTGACAAAACAATAAAGTCTTTCCCTTGGATAAAACAAAACTGACTTAAAATAATGCCTTATATAGTATTTTGAACTCTATATAAGCTTACAGTAAATTTACAAAGTTTATTAATATGCTATAGTCACACATAACTGTCTATAGTCAAAAGATTGTAAGAGCTGATATAAAACATAGTTTAAAGAATACGATTTTTTAGCCATCATTGTAATTAACACTAATAGCTATAGTTTTTTGTTAATCATATGACTATAATGTTGAGTTTTTCTAATTCAAAATCATCTGTAATAATGAGAGTATCATCAAACACTTCTTAGTTGCATTCCTAAAATAGGTCAATTTCAATATCAGAAGTAAGCCAGACTACAACAGAAAAAAAAATGAATAGATTACCTGCCCATTTTTATAAGCAAAAGCAAGTTCAGGTTGAGAGACAATGTGTCCCTTAATTTCAGGGGCTGGATCATGTGTATATGTGTGTTTGAGAGAAAGAGAGAGACAGAGACAATGACAGAGATACAGAGAGAAAAAGAGAGACAGAGAACACATATACACACAAATGCATATTGCTTTCATAAAATGCTATAGGCACACATATATTTTAAACTTCTGTCAGGGAAAAATTTGTTTAGATTATAGCATAGGGAGGAGATACTCATAAGCAAAAGCTGACCAATGTGACCTTCTATTGTCTTTGAATGCAATGCTTAATTTGTAAGCAAGAAAAGAAGCCCTAGAGCAAGTAAAAAAGACAGCATATATAATCCAGTGAGTACATTTTATATAAAAGATTAACATGGATAATATGGAACATGGCCTGACAAGAGAAAACTGATGTAGTGGATTTAGGCCTCAGACTAATACAGCTTCTGACCCCAATTCTGACTATATTATCTCAAATAATTAAACATCTGTGACATTTAATCTCTCAGCCTTGATCAATAAGCATAAAGCAGACTGAAGATCATAGGAGATAAATAAAAATGTAATCAGCCTATTGGAAACAAAGATGGGTTTGCCATGGTTTAAATGTTCTCTCCAACAATATTGGGCCTTAATTGTCTGTAACAGTAGCAAAGTAAGATTTTTAAGAGTTAGCTAAGCCATGAGGTCTCCAGCCTCAATGGTGAGCCTGATGTCATTTTTAAAGAGAAAGTTCATCCCACTTTTGTTCTCCCTTGTCCTCTCTTTGCCTTTCTGCTTTCAATCATGGGATGATAGAACAAGAAGCCCTTACCAAATCACAGCCACTGGAATTTGGTTATCTCAGTCTCTAGAATTTTGAGAAATAAATTTTTGTTAATTGCACATCACTCAGTCTCAGATATTCTGTTACATCAACATAAAACAGAATAGACAGTATTTAATAACTGAGACTCCTTATCAGTAGTCACTCTTAGCTTAAGTATTGGTGCTTTACTGTGTGCTCCATTGTCAATCACTTACCTTATAGATACTAATTATATGATCAAAAGTGTTACCAACACACACACATAGGTAGGTAGACAGACAGACAGATAGATACATACATACATACATACATAGCGATTGATGAACCATAAGTTCACTTTTTATAGCTGGAACTATAGATCTTGATATTTAAATGCCAAAGATGTCAAAAATGCTCAATTTAGTAATGTCTAGTAAGTTTGTTTTAAGATTGAGTCTCTTAGACTTCCAATACACACCTATCTACTACACACCTACTATCCCAACACATACATGTACACATACACAAGACTGACTCTTCATCTCACATTCTCTCTGAATTTTGTAAAGTCTAGTGTGGGAGAATGAGTTTGGTGTCATCTGGGCTTTAGAAGAAAGGCATTTAGTTTTCATGCCATTTTTTTTCAGGCATCTCTGCATTGGAATGTGGTTCATCTCCATTTGGTTTTTGTTATTCTAATTGCTTTCACTGACCCAGTTAATGGCCCCATGACTGGTTTTAATTGTCATAACCACACAGTCTGCATCCTCTTAGTTCCAAACGTGAATTGTCTTTTGGTATCTTGTGTTCTTCAGTTCTGAACATTTGATGAGGTCTGGATGATGAGGAATCTTATGTATGTTCCCAAATTACTGCGAGATTTCTGGATATGAGACTGGCCTATATTTATCTGAATGAGAATCTCCTTCAGCCAATACTATTCCTCTCCTAGGTTCTATTTGGGGCAGTGAGTATCTCCAGAGGGCTGATTCTTTCTACGCTAAACTGTGAGTATCTGGGAAAGGAAGTTCTATTACTCACGTATGGGCATTAGCAAAGACTCTCTTTTGACGTAAACATTAGTCAGGCTCATCCTTTGCTGTATTGGGCCTAACCTTGAGTATCCCAGCTTGTTCTTCTCAATTCCAGGTTGACAAGAATTCCGCTAAAGCCTTGCACCAGTGGCTTATGGCGATAAGCCTAGATACTCAGGAGGCTGAGATTTGAGGATAGTAGCTTGAAGCCAATCCAGGGAAGAAAGTCCATGAGACACTTATCTACAAATAAGAACTAAGAAAGCCAGAAAGTGGATCTACAGCACAGCCTTGAATGCAGAAGCTTAGTGGCAATGCCTATGCCTAGCACCACCAGCAAAGAAAGAAAGAAAGAAAGAAAGAAAGAAAGAAAGAAAGAAAGAAAGAAAGAAAGAAAGAAAGAAAGAAAGAAAGAAAGAAGAAAAAGAAAAAACAATCCTACTTAATTCTGAGAAAAATTTCCATCCCTGGTAACTGGCCACTTTCATTATCTCATTAATTTATCATTGTAATTATATCTTTAAAAGGAATCATTTGGAAGCAAATCCAATCAAGTAACTTTAAAGACAAAACCTACAGTCCTTGATGTTTCCTTTTAATTTTCTACCATTACTCCTCCCATCTCCCACCTTTCTTTGTTGGATTCAGGGTTTAGTCCAGTCTCTCTTCCTGACTGTAAGATCAAGACCCTTTCCTGCCATCTTTGGACCGATCACCATTGATACATCATGAATATAGCCTAACTTATTATATACCCCCAAGTTTTCTAGAATTTTTTCTTAAAAAAAAAATGCCCATAAAGTTGCAGAGCTTCTGCAGGGCAAATGACATAGCTAGCAAGATCAATAGAAAGCCCACGGATAGGGAGAAGATCTTTACTAGCCATACAACGGACAAGGGTCTCATATCTAAAATATACTTGGAACTCAAAAAATTAAACCCCCCAACAACAAATCCTCAAAGAAACAACTGCCCAATAAACAAGTGGGCAAAAGACTTAAAGAGAAACTTCTCTGAAGAAGAAAGAAGGATGGCCAATAAACACATGAAGAAATGTTCAACATCCCTAGCCATAAAAGAAATGCAAATCAAAACAACATTGAGATATCACCTCACCCCAGTTAGAACGGCAAAAATCAAGAACTCTGACAACAACAGATGCTGGAGGGGATGTGGACAAAAAGGAACCTTACTTCATTGTTGGTGGGAATGTAAACTTGTTCAACCACTTTGGAAAGCAGTATGGAGGTTCCTCAAAAGACTTCACATAGAACTCCCCTATGACCCAGCAATCCCACTTTTGGGCATTTACCCAAATGTTTACAAACAAGACCACACGAAAGCTACCAGCACAACTATGTTTATTGCAGCATTATTTACCATAGCTAAGATATGGAACCAATCCAGATGCCCCTCAATAGATGAATGGATCAAGAAAATGTGGTATATATACACAATGGAATTCTATGCCTCCATCAGAAAGAATGACATTGCCCCATTTGTTAGGAAATGGAAAAACTTGGAAAAAATTATATTAAGTGAAGTAAGCCAGGCCCAAAGAAACATAGGTCCCATGGTTTCCCTTATTTGCAATATCTAGTATATATATGATTCAAGGAGAAAAGGTCAGATAATGTGATGTCAGGAAAATGAACCCTTAGATATGTATTTTAATGTTTTTTTCTTTCATGCATGTGTTTCTAATGCATTTATAAGATTATCTCTTTGTTGCTTTGTATGTCCCTCCCCCACAGTATAACCCCTGCTTTCACTATATTTGATGTCAGTATAACTTGAGGAGGAGATGGGGAAAAACCTATTGTTTAAAGATATAGGTGGACCTGTTGCAACAATGAGAAGTACAAGTTGTCATGTCCAAAACGAGCTTTACAACGTCGGGGGGGGGGGGGGGGGAAGGAGAAGGATTGGGGGAGGGGGAGGCTGGGAAGGGATGTGAAGGGTAAACAAAAGGAGGAGGCTGCAATGCTTGGTAAGAAATGTATGCATTATCCTGCCCATGTAATGGTAACCCCTCTGTACAGTATCTTCACAAATAAAATAAAATAAAATGCCCATTCTCTTTGAACAAGCCCAAGGCTTGAACCAAACAAAACAAAAAAAACAGACCACTGGGCATTTCACCTTACAATATTTCTAAGGTCTACTCAAATTCTTTATCATCTATTTCCATAGGCTACTCAGGCTTCATCCCATTTTTCTTGTTTATTATACCAACTATTGGCACAAGTTCCACTAGGGTTTAGCAGTTGATATTAAATGAAAGCTTCTGGCAAGCTAAAGAAAATGTGTAAAACTTTGGTTTCAGCACATTTTCTGCATTCAGACTATCTTTCCAAATCAGCATGTCCCCAAATTTCCAAAAGTTAGGAATTCAATTTGTTTTATTGTCACTTTTTCTCTGTGCTAAGGATTTTGATTAATTAAGTAACTAATTGATTTAAAAAAAAAGTCTGGACTGCCCCCTCAGTTCATCCTATAGGAAAGGAATGGAAAAACATTGTTTCAACATCAAAATATTTTTCAGAACACTTTTCACTTGTAGAGATATGTTAGAACAGACTCAAAAACATGAATAGTTCCAACTCCTTTACATGTGTTTTCATTTTCTCAGCTTTAGCCATATGGTTGTCTCCTTATCTGACTTATATGTTCATATCTAAACTGTGTTTCTAGGGTTAGCCCAACTTCTGAGTCTCAATCACATCCAATCAAAGAAAGAAATTAGTATAGTAATATATCTATATTATTTTCATGTACTAATACAACTCCTGTAATTTTGTTTTTGTGTCTTTTTATTGCTTCATAATATTGTCTTCTAAATATATTTACTTAGAGTGTTTCATTTTCTATTATGGTAAGCAAAATGTCATATACCATAGAAAGACTGAAACAAATAAATTAGCACCAGGTATGGTATCTGAATGAGACATTGCCCCAGTTAGCATTAAAATTGATGCCTATATAAATATATAACAGCTTCCCAAATTTCCATAACAAAGTACTTCAGAACAGAAATGCATTCACACATGTTATAGACTCTGCATGTACAACATCAAAGTAGTTTTTGGCTTCCCCTGTAAGACATAGAGATAAAATTCTTCCCTTGACTCTTCTGGCTTCTGGTGGTGTAGCTTGCAGCTACATATCCTTCAAACTTCTGCTTCTATAGTTACAGAAATTCTCCTTTATCTCTTTCTCTCTGGGCAGGTCTATGTCCACTTCTCATTGTTATAAGGATACTAGACCTATTAGACAGGGGCCAGTCCCAATAATCTTACCTTAATTACATCTGGGCCAAGACACTATTTACAAATAAAGTCAAAACCACAGTGTTAGGACAACAATGTATTTGGTCTAACTGTCCCAATTCAAACTATAAAAATATTCAATAATGGATGGCAAAGATCAAGTGTTAAGTTATAGAAGGTTTGCTGGGTGGTGGTGGCTCATGCCCATAATCTTAGCTACTCAGGAGGCTGAGAGCTGATGGTTTGGGTTCAAAAACAGCCTAGGAAAAAATGTCCCCTTAAGACTCTTACCTCCAATTATCCATTCGAGATTAGAATGTGGAACTGTGGTTCAAGGTGGTAGATTGCTAGCTTTGAGCAAAAGAGCTAAGGGATATTGCCCAGGACTTGAATTCAAGTACCAGGAACAACAACATCAACAAAAATTACAGAAGCTTAGTCTACACAGTAGGGATTTTAATAATTTAACAGTACCTACTTCTTGAATCTCAGTTTGTATACATGTAGCAGCCTCTCTAAGTAGATCCCTAGGTTTGAGAATCTGAATTTAAACAGACATTCTGCTCTACCACTGTCTATTTCCTCCTCATCTCCCTGAACAGCCTTTCACTTTTTTATTGCAAAGCTTTTTATCTAAAACAGATTGCTACTGTGGCTGTGTGCTAATGGGCTGAGCCAAGTCCAAGTAATAGAATTAAGCCTATTAATCTATTTTATTACAAATCACACAGAAAAATCACACTCAAAAGAAATTTTTTAAATTATGTTGTAGTGTTCCCTTTTGGCCACATCCCCACTAGCATCTACTATTATTTATTGTATTGATAATGGCCATTCTAACTGGTGGGAGGTGGAATCTCAATGTGATTTTAATTTGCATTTCTTTTGTGGCCAGAGATATTGAATATTTCTTCATGTGTCCATGAAGAAATTAATTCTTTAGCCTACTTATTAATGGGGTGGTTGTTTCTTTGATAATTTGCTATTGAGGGGTTTAATTTTTTTTAGCTCTAGGTATATTTTTGATATAAGGTCTTTGTGAAAATCTTCTCCCAATCATGAGTTTTCTATTTATGCTGCTAAATATGTCCTTGCCATGCAGAAGCTCTGCAATGTAACACAATCCCACTTATCCAGCTATTCGTTGATTTGTTGTATTTCTGGATCTTTATTTAGGAAGTTTCAATCTGTGCCAAGGACCTAGTGCATCCTTTATCCCTTCTTGTAATAGTTTCAGGGTATTTGCTCTTACCTCAAGGGCTTTGATCCAGTTGGAGTTGATTCTGGTGCAGGGTGATCTATAAGGATCTAACTTCAATTTTCTACATCTGTATGGTCAATTCTGGCAGCACTATTTGCTGATAATTTTGGCTCCCTTATAGGTCTGTGGGATTATGTCTGGGTCTTCAATTTTATTCCATTGGTCCTCAGGCTTGTTCATGTGCCAGTACCAAACTGTTTTTATAACTACGGCTTTATAATTTTGGTGTTCTTTTTGTTTTTGTTTTTATTTTTTTTTGTTTTTGTTTTTAATGTACTGCTTGAAGTTCTTTCTTTTTTTCTTTGTCTCCCCCAACCCACACTTTTGTTGATCCCCTGTTGTTACTAATTTTTATTTTGGTACCTGTGTCATATATATATATATATATATATATATATATATATGTTATATGTTTATCTGATCTCAGAAAGGGAAGAGGAATAACAAAATGATGAGACAAAGGTCAGAAGGTAAACCAATGGCAACTGCAATACTCAGAAGACACTATGTTGGCCAAGAACTTCTTTACATTTGGGGGCAGGGGAGTTGGGGGGTAGGGAAAGTGGGAGAAAAAGAGGGAGGGGTAACAAGATTAGGTAAGAAATGTACTCATTACCTTACTTATTTAACTGTAATTCCTCTGTACATCACTCTTACAATAATTTTTTTAAAACGAATTCTAATACAAGAAAAATCTATGCTGTATAATCAATTCACTTGCTTTTCTCTTAACCTAACTTTGCATCAAATGTTCAAGTACTTCAAATAAATTTAATCATTGGTCACCTCTCTGCCATGCCTTAGTTGTTAAAACATCTTTGTAGGGTATTTCAGTATATAAAAAAATAAACAAATAAAAAGGTAGCTGTGGTTTATGCCTATAATCCTAGCCACTCAGGAGGTCAAGATCTGAGGATCACAATTAAAATGATGTTAAGGGAAATGAACCCCAAGATAGGGACACAAATATCTTTTTTCTTTCTTGCTATTGTTTCTAACATATTTATAATGTTTTTTTCTTTTCTTTTATTTTATTTTTGTTTCTTTGTATGTTCCTCCCCCACACTATAACCTCTGTTTTCACTGTATTTGATGTCGGTGCCCTGCATCTTGTATATACACTTCTCTGATTCGGGAGGGGAAGGGAAAAAACAAAATGCTTAAATAAGGATATAGGTTGACCCATTGTAACAATGAGATGTACAAAGCACTATGTTGAAAATGAACCTTACAACTTCAGCAGGAGGAGGGAGGTGGGAAGGTAGGGGAGTAGTTGTGGAGGTGGGAGGGAAGGGATTGTAGCAGGAAAACAAAGGAGGAAGCAACAATGTTCAATAGAATATGTACTAATTACCTTGCTCATGTAACTGTAACCTCTCTGTACAGCATTTTTACAATAAAAACATTCCAAAAAAACACAGATTAATAAGGGGTTGGTGGGGAGAAGGTATATAGATGTGAATTTACGTGGCATAGGAACCATTTTAAGAAAATAAAAGCCAGAAGAGATTTTCAAAAAAAGAAAAGAAAATTCCATGAGATTCTTATCTCCAACGAACTACCCCAAAAAAGCCGGGAGTGGCGCTGTGGCTCAATTGCTAGAAGCCTTCTGCACAAAGAGGCTCAGGGACAGCACCCAGGCCCAGAGTTCAAGCTGCAGGACTGGGGAAAAATAAATCCAGCTGTGAAAAGCAAAAAAAAAAACAAAAAAACAAAAAAAAACACTTTATCTTATACATGGTATGCTTAGTTATTGATCATTATATAAAAATTCAAAGGTAAATCATTAATATTGTGGACTAAATGGCATCTGATTTGTGATCTCAATGAAAAATCTCTTTCAACACAAGAATAAATGATTGGAACATTACCTACTTCCACTAGAAAACACGAAATTTCCACAGTATTAAAATCTACCCAACAGCATCACTTACATCGGACATTACTTTAAAAGTGTCATTAAAATGCTTCATAGCCACAGCAAGATATCCATAATGGCACTAAAACATAGCAGTGCATGAGAAAGCAGCATAGAGATGTTTGAAATAAATAATTTTGAAAGTATTTCCATCTGTAATATAAGGCTTGAAGAATCTACAAATAGATGCATGTTGAATTTTCACATTAATTCCCTACCTTACTAAGAAAATATATAACTAAAGAGTATAAATAGAAGAATGACATATAAACATACTTCATAACTACTTCTTTCATGCTACAATACAGAAAACCAAATAATAAATGGTGGCAATTTTTTCTAAATATTTTATTTCACTGTACAAAATAACATTGCAATTCATCTGTACATACTTTGAAAACATAGTCTGATATAAAAATAGAAGCTTTTGAATGAAGAAGTGACTACTTTTGTTTATTCCTCACCTTTTCCCTATTCCTGGTTCTACACGTGTTGGCCCACTACTTTCATGTTTTGTGTTTCCACATTTTCAATCTGTTTTTATCTATATGGATAATATTGTTTTGCCATATTAATGAGTGTCCCCTAAAGTCAACTTGAAACTGTTTCATTCTTTTATCTTCAAAGCAATGCTATGTTGTAATTATGTCCCCAATATGTATTAATATTTTAACATCATACCATGTCCATTGTTTGAGTCTATGTGATCTTTGAATGTAAAATTAATCATTGATGTACTGATGATTAAGCATTATACATAAAGGCTATCATATCATGTTCTATGAATGAACAATGCTCCCTTTTCAGACATATCTGATCAAAGAGAAACATCCAGAAAATTGCTTAATTATATTAACATGACTCTTGAAATAATAACGTTCATTCTCTTCCAATCTCAGAGCTTTCTGGGAACAAGTCTCATCTATTCCTAGTTTGCTCTCTTTGTCTTCCCATACCAATTTCCATATTTTCACAACTTTCATTTATCTAAAATCTATCCTCAAATAATGTACTGATTTTATTTCTCAAACCAAGTTCACAACTTTGGAGATTTTCATATATCATTTCCCTCTTTTTGTTCATCAAAAGAATGATGGCTACTACTGAATTACTTCGGCTGGAATAAATTCTCTTAATGTTTTTCACATTTTTGCTCAAATGTCACCTTTTAAATGAAGCCTCCATTGACTTTCCTATTTAAAGTAAAACCCACTGACTCACTCTTGTTCTTCATGATTTTGTCCTATTTAGCTCACTTTGTATGGTTCCCATATATCACATATGAAGAAACTGTGTATTTACTTATTCAATTGATCTAGTGATAGTTCTTTTTTCTGGGGGGAGGGGGTCTGGTCATGGAGCCTGAACTCTGGGCCTGGGCGCTGTCCCTCAGCTCTTCAGCTCAAGGCTAGCACTTTACCACTTGAGCCACAGCACCACTTCCGGCTTTTTGCTTATGTGGTACTGAGGAATCGAACCCAGGGCCTCATGCATGCAAGGCAAGTGCTCTACCACTGAGCCACCTTCCCAGCCCCTCTAGTTATAGTTCTGACCAGAATAAAAAAATTCTCAAATTCTTTTAAAGTGGATTCTCCTCCATGGGTTCAAAAGAAGAGATGGGTTAATCATACAGATTAGTAAATATTCACGAGGTTCAAAAATGTCTTTCTGGTAAGCTACAGCCAAGATTTTTTTTAACACTTAGAAAAATATTCTCTAATTAAAAAAAATCTTTTTAAAGATTGCAATACATGTTTAAAGTGTATGAAAAAATAAAAATATCCATTTTTACAAACAATATTAATCAATATACTGAAAAAAATTTAAAGACTCTACCAAAATTATTAATACATGAAAATTGATACATAATCTCATAAACTGTAGAAAACTAAAAGCAACATACAAAACACTCTTGTATAAATAATAAATTTCCTAAGAAAGAAATCATGAAAGCATTCCCATTCATGGGAGCTACAAAAGGAATAAAGTAACTAGGAATAAGTCTAATCAAGGAAGTGAAAGGATTCTACAAAAAAAATTACAAAACAATGGTGAATAAATTGAAGAAGATACAAACCAGTAGAATCACCTTCCAATTGTTTCATGGGTTGAAAGAATACAAAAGTGAACACACTACCCAAAATTGTTTACAAATTGAGTACATTCACCAATAAATATCAACAGTTTGTTAGAAAACCAGAAAAAAAATAGCTTATACCTTACATAGTATCATCAATAAAACTTTGACTATTTAAAGCAATTTTGAGCAAGTAATAAAACAGAAGCATTGTGACACCTGATTTCACAATACACTATATAGTCACTGTTATTAAAATAATATGTACAAGCACTGAAAACAGATACAAAAAATTAACCCCCCAAAAATATCTGCAAAGAATCTACCACCCCATTAACAAGTGGGCTAAAGAATTAAAAAGATACTTCTCTGGAGATGAAATAAAAACAGTAAATAGACACATGAAGAAATGTTCAACATCTCTGGCCATAAAGGAAATGGAAATCAAAACAACAGTGAGATTCCACTTCAACCCAGTTAGAATGCCCATTATCAAGAAAACTAATAATAACAGATGCTGGTGGGTATCTGGCCAAAAGGGAACACTACTACACTGTTGGTGGGAATGTAAATTTGTTCAACCACTCTGGGAAACAGTATGAAGGTTCCTTAAAAGACTAAACATAGAGTTCCCCTATTGGGCATTTACCCAAATGATCACACACAAGGCCATACTAAAGCTACCAGCACAACTATGTTTATCACAGCATTATTCACCATAGCTAAGATATGGAACCAACCCAGATGCCCCTCAGTAGATGAATGGATCAAGAAAATATGATATATATAGATATATAATATGAATTCTATGCCTCCATCAGAAAGAATGACACTGCCCCATTTGTGAGGAAATGGAAAGATTTGGGAAAAATTATATTAAGTGAAGTAAGCCAGGCCCAAAGAAACAGGTCCCATGGTTTCCCTCATTTGTAATAATTAGTATGTGCCTAGGATAGTCCTAGGAGAAGATTACAATAGCTCAATAACTATGTACATATGACCATATAAGATGATGCCAAACAAAATGAACTTCGTGATATGGAAACAAGAGGTTTTCCTTTTTTTCCTTATTTTATTTTATTTTTTTAGTGTACTGTTTGCAGTTTTTTTTTTTTTGCCTTTTTTTTCTCTTCTGGTTTATTCCCTTTGGTCACAGTTTCTGATGTCAATACCTTTTGTCTTGTAAATAAGTTTATCTGATTTGGGAAAGGGAAGGGGAATCCCAAATGGTGGGACAAAGGGTGAACCAATGCAACAGAGATATTCACTAAACACTATGTTGCAAAGGAACTTTAAAACTTGGAGGGGAGGGGAGTAAAGGAGGAGGGAAAATGGGAGAAAATGAGGGAGAAGGTAACACTGTTCAACAAGAAATGTATTCCTTATCTTACACATGTAACTGTAACTCCTGGGTACATCATCTTTACAATAAAATTAAATTTAAAAATAGCCTCAGTTTCCATTGGTTACTCAGGAGGCTGAGATATGAAAGCTTTCCACCTCAAGAAGAAAAATATGTCGAAAACGAACTTTACAACTTTGGCCAGGGGTTGGGGGTGGGGGTTGGGAGGGAGAGGAAGGGAAGAAATGGGAAGGGATGGGAAAGGGAAACAAAGGAGGAGGCAACAATGCTTGATAAGAAATGTACTCATTATCTTGCCCATATAACTGTAACCCCTCTGTACAGTATTTTCACAATAAAAAAAAGAAGAAGAAGAATTCACTAGACTATTTGCGAAATAACATTAAAAGAAAGGATGAAGGCATGATTCATGTAGTATAGAGTACCAGCCTAGCAAGCATGAGGCCCTGAGTCCAAACTGCAATATTATTGTTGGAAAACATTAAAAAGCCTCTGTCTCTTGTGAACAGAGTGGTATGCAACAACCAATGTATAAAGGAACTATGATACACACAGGCATACACACATACATTATCAGAAGTTAATCAGTAATAAAGGAAATGGGCTTATCTGGATGAAACTGGAGAGCAGCAGAATGAGCCAGGTAAGTCAAGCCAAAAGGCAAAAATTCCATGTTCTCATTCATTTGTAGAAGCTGGACCTTAAACAAAATGATGATGAAAAGGAAGAAGAAAAAGAAGAGGAAGAAGGAGATGATGAAGAAGAAGGAGGAGGAGGAGGTGGAGGAAGAGGAAGAAGAGGAAGAGGAAGAAGAAGAAGAAGAAGAAGAAGAAGAAGAAGAAGAAGAAGAAGAAGAAGAAGAAGAAGAAGAGGAGGAGGAGGAGGAGGAGGAAGAAGAGGAAGAAGAGAAGAAGAAGAAGAAAAGGAGGAGGAGGAGGAGAAAAATAATAAGTAACAATCAATATAGAAGGAAAAGTGTCTAGGAGTCATTAGGCATTAGTAGGACAAGAGGGGGAAAGTGGGAAAGGAAAGGCTACTGAAGGATATAGATAATCAAAGTATTATACACACAGACATACACACACACATCAATATATATATGTAACCTACAAAGAGGCAGGCTATGACATTCTAATGATTGTGGAAAACTATCTGTAAAATTTAGAATAATTTTATCAGTAACATTTTATAGACAATAGGACTCACTCAAAATAGCTTACACTAGAACTGATTTTATTGCAGTGATAAAAGTTTAATATTAAAAATGGCTTCTCATCATAAGTAATTTCATTAAACTCAGGAATTTCTACAGATACACATTTATTTTTTTATTTTTATTTATTTATTTTTGTCAGTCATGGGGCTTGAACTCTGGGCTTGGGCGCTGTCCCTGCGCTCTTCAGCTCAAGGCAAGCACTCTACCACTTGAGCCCAAGTGCCACTTCCGGTTTTCTAGTGGTTTATTGGAGATAAGAGTCTCACAGACTTTCCTGCCTGGGCTGGCTTTGAACCGTGATCCTCAGAGTAGCTAGGATTACAGGAGTGAACCACCAGTGCCTGGCCAGATATACATTTATTTGTACCTAGATTGATACCCATATACATTCTAATTTGAAAATGAAGGTACATATTTTTAGCCAAGGAAACATATACATTCCTAAATACTCCTTTCTCCATTAAATGTTTCATGTGACTTAAATATGTATGCCATAAATAAGAATGATAAAGTGAGCAATAAAATAGTGGACAACTATCTATATAGTTATACTTGAAGAAAACCAAAACACCAATCAAACTGAGAAATTCATATTTCCCATTACGTCCTCTCATCCCTAAATACAACTATTAACAGCATTCTAAGATTAGAATAATAAATCTGCAAAAGGAAAGGATTCTTACAAAATGACAAATTTAACCAGCTAATGTATAATATATCACTCTAGCAATCACCTATCAAGCATCAAATACATGTAAATTTTATTTATCCCTGTTAACTTTTGAGATATAAGGAACTTTCACAAACCTTTCAGTCAATGTGTTTATTAGGTATGACCAGGATTTTATGCCTTACTGAATAATTGTGATGGAGAATTAAAAATTCCCGATTTTTTATTACAAAAAGGTCAGAGAATTTAGGACATGCTAATGAGGTATTAGGATATTAACAAGTAGATAATAAATGCTCATTTGCAAATAGCAATTTGGAAGTGGGGCAGTTTAAATGAAAGGAAAATTTATCTGTCTCTTCTTTCACTTTAAGAATCTCAGCAAAGCCGGGTGCCAATGGCTTACGCATGTAATCCTAGCTATTAAGGAGGCTGAGATCTGAGGATGACGGTTCAAAGCCAGTCCAGGCAGGAAAATCCATGCAAAAAACCGGAAGTGGTGTTGTGGCTCAAGTGGTAGAGCAATCACCTTGAACTGAAGAGCTGTGTTCCAGCCCCATGGCTGGAGAGAGGGAGAGAGAGAGAGAGAGAGAGAGAGAGAGAGAGAGAGAGGGAGGGAGGGAGGGAGGGAGGGAGGAAGGAAGGAAGAAAGAAAGAAAGATTGAGTCTCAGCAAAACTGAGACTTTGTGTTGAAACTTTGCTTCCATAACCCTAAGAGTAGACAAATAAATACCATGGAAAATAAAGCTGTTTAGACAAATGAATAGTTTATCCACTGACTTCACAGAGAGTGCAACCTTGACAGCATCTCTATTTTGTACTTGCCTGCGAGTGTCTAAGTAAAGTTTGATGTTTAAGCCATGAAGTGCTTATTAAGACAATAGTGGGAAAGGGCTACTTATTTTGGGTATGGAGGCCTGCATTCTGTAGGAATGGAAGATCTCTGTTTTGTGTTATTTACTTTAACACTCTCTTCCCAATCCTAAGGAATACTTTCTAACTATGATCTGTAAATAAAAGAGAAATATTCACTTGCAATTACCAGCTTTTCCAAGCCAATTTCAAAGACATTTCAATCATTCTCTGTAATTTCAGAATTCCTTATGCCAACAGCTTAATTCAAATTCCCTTCTTCCTATTTTTATACTCTCTCCTTCTCCAACTCCCTTCCTGCCAGCATCTTTCCCTTCCGTACTCTCTATTTCCCTCCCCTGCTTTCCCACTTCTCTCTCCTGTATCTCTAACAACTGCACTCTACTCCCACTGGGGTACAAGTTGTTAGGGTTCCAGATCTACTCATTTATCATTTGCAAAAGAAGATGGTCATCACCCAGACATTCACTATACAAACTCTTCACAAACTGTGGGATTCAGGCCTAATATAACATACAGCACATAAGGACTGTTTCGATAAACAAGTTTTCTATCTCAGCTACAGGCCTACTAAATTAGCAGCCCTTGGATTAGAATTGCACTAATTTTTTTTTGTAACTTTGCAAAGACCTCCAGGCAATTAGTGTTTGTATATAATAATTGCTTGTAGATATGATACTTAGTTAATACCCCTCTAGTGGAAAAGGTATTTAAGAGCTTGTTCAATAGTGAGCTGAAAACAGGTTACAAAGGTTAAGAAATACTGTAAAGTTTGAAGAACTGTGTACTGCTATTTGCTTTCTGATGTTCAGTCAAAAGACCCCAAAATAAAAAGAAATTATGCCTTAATTAGTTAAAGCAAGAGGATCATTAATCACTAGTTAAAGCTTTACAACTTTGGAGGGGAGTGGGGGCTATAGTTGTGGAGGTGGGAGGGAAGGGATTGTAGGGGGAAAACAAAGGAGGAGGCAACAATGCTCAATAGGGAATGTATTCATTACCTTGCTCGTGTAACTATAACCTCTCTGTACAGAATTTTTACAATAAAAAACGTACAAAAGAAAAGCTAATTGGATTTAAGCATCTATTCATTTAGTAAATATTTATTATAATACTTCTAGACAGTAGAGATACTGAAGGCAGCAAGTCAAATGTCCTTCTACACAGAGATAATATCAATAATAAAGACAGAGAATCAAAAATAAACAGCAATTTTAAGTAGTGGTAAGAACTTCAAACTCTATTACAAAGCTACCTAATGTTTGATAAGGAAGCCAAAAAAACAGGATAGAAGAAAGACAGCCTCTTCAACAAACAGTGCTGGTAGAATTTGCTATACACATGTAGAAAACAGAAGTTAGATCCTTATATATCACCCTGCACCAGAATCAATTCCAAATGGACGAAAGACCTCATGGTAAAAGCAGATACTCCGAAAATATTACAGAAAGGAATAGGAGAAACACTAAGGCTCCTTGGCATAGGTTGAAACTTTCTTAATGCAGACCCAGAAACACAACAAATCAAATAAAGGTTGGATAAATGGGATTTCATCAAACTACAGAGCTCCCACATGGCAAAGGACATAGCTAGCAAGATAAATAGCCCACAGATTGGGAGATTTTCACTATGTATACAACAGATAAGGGCCTCATATCTAAAATACACTTAGAGCTCAAAAAAACTAAATCCCCCAAAAACAAATCCTCAAAGAAACAACTGCCCAATAAATAAGTGGGCAAAAGACTTAAAGAGAAAGACTTGGAAACAATTACATTAAGTGAACTAAGCCAGACCCAAAGAAACATAGGTCCCATGGCTTCCCTTATCTGCAATAACTAGTATATGTCTAGGATAATCTTACTAGACAAACAGGAAAGGTCAAAAACTATATATATGACTATATAAGATGATGCAAAGCAAAATGAATGACAAAATAGGGACACAACAGGTTTTATCTTTCTTGCTGTTGTTTTTAATGCACTTTTCATTTTTATGTTCTTCCCCCATGGTATAACCCCTGTTTTTACTGTATTTGATTCTGGTGCACTGTATCTTGTATATACGTTTTTCTAATTTGGGAGGGGAATGGAGATAACAAAGTGCTGCAGCAAGGATACAGGTTGACCCATTGTAACAATGAGATGTACAAGACATTATGTTGAAAACAAACTTTACAGCTTGTGGAGGGAGAGAAATTGGAGAGGTGGGAAGGGAAGGGATGGTAGGGGGAAAACAAAGGATGGGGTAACAATGCTCAATAAGAAATGTACTCATTACCTTACTCATATAACTGTAACCTCTCTGTACATTATCTTTACAATAAAATATATTTTTAAAAAAGACTGAAAGAGAGACTTCTCTGAAGATGAAGTAAGAATGGCCAATAGAACACGAAGAAATTCTCTGACCGTAAAAGAAATGAAAATCTAAACAACAGTGATATTCCACTTTACCCAAGTTAGAATGGTCATTATCAAGAAATATAGTAAGAATAGATGTTGGCAGGAATGTGGTCAAAAAGGAATGTTGGTGGGAGTGTAAACCTGTTCAACCACTCTGGAAATCAGTATGAGGTTTCCTCAAAAGACTAAATATAGAGTACCTCTATCACCCAGAAGTCCCACCCTGGGAATTTACCTAGATGACCACAAACAAAGCTACACTAAAGATAGTAGCACAACCATGTTCATTGCAGCATTATTTACCATAGCTAAGATATGAAACCAACTCAGATGCCCCTCAGTAGATGAATGGATCAAGATACGGCATATATACACAATGGAGTTCTATGTCTTCATCAGAAAGAATAACATTGCTCCATTCATATGGAAATGGATAGATCTGTAAATAATTATATTAAGTGAAGCAAGCCAGGCCCAAAGAAATATAGGTTGCATGGTTTCCGTCATTGGTAATAACTAGAATATATCTATGATAGTCTTAGCAAGAAATCACAATAGCCCATTCACTAAGTACATAGAACCATTATAATGAAGCACATCAAAATGAACTCCAAGTATTGGAAACAAGAGGTTCTTATTATATCCTATATGCAGTTATTTCTAATTTTTTTTCTGTTTTTGTTTCTGTACCCTTTGTCTTATATATAAGCTTATCTGATCCATGGAAGGAAAAGGGAATCAAAGAAACAGCAAGACAAAGAATGAACTAATACAACAACATAATGTTGGAAATGAAGTTGACAACTGGTGAGGAGATGAATGAGAAGATGAGGGAAGAGTTAATAGTGTTTAAAAATGTACTCATTTACCCCATTTTTGTAAATGTAACCCCCCTTGTTCATCAACTTTACAATAAATAAGAAAACATTTACATAGTGGTAAAACCTATTTTCAAAGCTTTGCCAGCAATTAAATAAAGATTAGTGCAGAATAATGGGATGAGCCAAAAATAAACATTACAAAAGGGAAATACCAAAAAAGAAAAGTGAAATTTTGGAGGAAGACTTCCATTTTAGACAATGTATTCTAGCAGGAAAACAAAACAAAACAAAACAAAAAACCAAAGCTAGGAGCTGGTAGCTCACTCCTATAATCCTAGCTTCTCAGGAAGCTGAGATCTGAGGATCACAGTTCAAAGCCAGCCAGGGCAAGAAAGTCTGTGAGACGTTTATCTCCAATTAATCATCAGAAAACTGGAGGTGGTATTGTGACTCAAGTGGTAGAGAGCTAGCCTTGAGCTGAAGAGCTCAGGGACAGCGCCCACCCAGAGTTCAAGCCTCACGACCAACAACAACAACAAAAAAAATCAAAAGTACAAATACCAATATTATGAGGCAGATTAACTTTGAACATTTGAAAAATCATCAAAATTACCAGAATGACAGAAATAGAGATAGCAAAAAAGAGGAAGGATAGACAATAGAAGTAGTGGCAAAAGATGAATATGCAGTCCCTTGAGCACATCCCCAGGGTATCAGATTTTGTTCAAAGCATTGTATGAACTCAAGTGTTGTGTTGTTGCTGTTGTTGTTGTTACTTTTGGAGAATCTGACACAATGGAGAGAGATTACAAAACAAGAATGGAAAGAATGGTCAGATCAAAGGTGCATTTTAAAGTGATGGCGTACAAGATTTATGGATGGACTGGATGTGAAGTTTAATCAAACAAGGACACAAGGATGGCAGGTAGGTTTGAGGACTAAAACATCTAATGGTGCTCATTATTGAGATGGGAGGGACCCTGGTGTGGGAAGTGGGCCTGGAAAAGGACTGCAAAGTCCAGTTTTAAATTATGTGACATATGTCCGTCCACCCAGTACATCTGCTGTGTAAAAAGTTGGGAGTGAAGAGAAAGATGAGATTGATTTAAGATGGATAATTATGAAACGGTGTTCTGTAGGAGTCAGGAGAGGGAAAATGCCTACAGATATGTGGGGAGAGGTGAATACAGAAACCCCTTTTGGGAAGTGGAATATCCACTTAGGGACTCAGTAGTAGTATTTGAGGTAAACACCGAGTATTTGTCACTAATTTAAAACAAACTGTTAGTGATTCAAGACTATAATACTAACTACTCAGAAGGCTGAGATCGGAGGATCATGGTCCGAGCCAGCCTGGTCAGAAAAATCAGTGAAACTCTTTTCTCCAATATATCACTTAAAAGCTGGAAATAGAGGTGTCCTAAGTGGTAAAGTATAAGACTTAAGCAAAAAAAAAATCTAAGGGACAGTACCAAAGCCCTGAGTTCAAACCTCAGTACTGGTATAAAAATAACAACAACAACCCACTGTCTCCCTACATGTGCCTGGATTGTTAAGTACATTACCAGATTAATAGCACCCAAATTCTCTTCCATGTTGACCCCTCAATGAGCTTCAAAAATGAACACTACTGATATACTATCAATTAATCAGGACTGAAGGCTTTTTCTTGCAGCTTTAGTGAGGTGGAATTAACAATTAAATTTGTACATATTTAAGTGTACAAGTTGACAACTTGATATATGACTGTGAAATAATCACCATGATAAAGTTAATTACAATATATATATAATCTCTTACAACTACTTTTTGGGAGATAAGACCATATAGTTCTACCATCTTTAGACATTTTAGGTGTGTGACCCAGAATCATTCATTGTAGTCATCTCATTGTCGTACACAAGATGTCCACAACTATTTTGTTTGTGTGATACAACTGACATTTGAACTCAAGTCCCTGTGTACATACTTGTTTTTTTTTTGTTTTTGTTTTTGTTTTTTGCTGAAGGCTGGATATCTATCACTTGAGCCACAAGTCTGCTGCCTTGATGCCCAGATGTTATTTATCTCAAATAACTAAAATTGATTTTTTTTCATGAGTGTCTCACAAAAACTTTCCCTTCTGTCCTACTTCTGTGAATCAACCTTATGGTCTTTGCCTCCATAAGACTGACTATGGTAAATTCACATCTGAAGCAATTTGAACACAAAGAACTAACAGTGAAGAAAAACTGCCTCAAAGTAAAAGCAGAAGCAAAATTTTAGTTTTGATATTTTTCATACATAAAAATGAACTAGCAAGTATAGTGTTATTTGTAACAAGTAACAGCAGATCCATAGCTGTTTATTTATTTAATCTATTACATATTGTCAAGAGAATTTAATAAATGTTTTCTATTGCCCATTAATATAGTTTGCCAAATAAATTAAAATGATTTAATATATTTTAATGTTTCTATATATCTCTTTGACCAAGATATTAAAATAACTTAAAGTAAATATTTCTTCTATTATAGCCTAAAGCCACAAAACCTAGTTTTGAAAAGTTAATATGTATATATTAAGCAACTCTAATATTTGTATTAGAAAAAAATAATAAACATGAGTCTTATGTTTTTGAACACACTAATTTTAAACATATGACTTTACAGTTTTTGTATAAAAATGTATGCTAAAACTAAACTGAGAAAAAATTATATTTCAATAAGAAAGAAAAATACAGTAAAATAGAGAAAACCTCAATTAATTTCATGGCTTTTACTAATAACACAAATGGAATAAAAAGAAAATCCACTTTAAAAAGAAGCATTTGGTGGAAAGACATCTTTTGTAAATGATACATTTTGGTTACAGATTCACACTAGTAATTTCATAGCAAATGTAGAACATGTGTGCCAACATAAAGGAAGAGCATGCTGTAATCATATGGCTTTGTGAGTTCACTACAACAAAATGATTAAACACCAGATTTAATCATGCCACCTTTGGGATCTGGCATTCTAACAACTGTAGCACAGCTTCCAACCCTGCCACCTTGGTAGCAATTTCCAATTTCTTGGTAATAAGCTAGTCTGTAGCTATTCCTTTGATTATTTCAGAGAGAGAGAGAAGAAAGAATTTTGTGCATTGTCTGAATTTCCAGGAGATTGCATGACTCATGTGATTAGGGGTCTTTCTTATATAGCCTACTACCCAATCGGATTCATATCAATAATCATTGTTACAAACTCAGAGAATGGGTATCCAGACAGTTTACATGATAATACAAAGTATTTCAACAGATTCTGAGAGGATATAAAAGCACAACACTCTCAAAATATGCTTTAGAATTTTTTAATGCCTGGAGAAAAGTTTGCTCAATCCCCACCTAGCTGCCTTTCTAAACTCGAAAGTAACAGATATTATTTTAGAAATGTAATCCATTATAATAAGTAATTTCACCTTGACACTAAAGAATACATGTTAAAATAAAACTGATTGTTTCTAATGTCTCTAGATAATTCATTCTTCTGTGGTCAGATATTGAAATGTCTCTGGTTCCCAGTCTCCCAAAAATCCCAAACTACAGAAGTTGCTTCACATTTTCTTTCTCTGATAAATAATTACTAGAATGATGATGTCATTAACAGTAAAAATAGGAAAGGTGGGAAGGAGAGCTGATCGTTAGGGAATACTAGGATTTTGTGTGGAAGTGTTACAACTTGAAATATGGTTGTATACTATAGTCAGGGTCTGAGATACTTATTTGTAATTACCCATATGCCCAAAGTAGAAAAACTAACATAAGCTACGATAACAGCTCATCTGAAGATTTTAATAGTGTCATAGAATGAAAACATATTTCTTACACTAATATATCTATTGGAAAACACATTATTTTCAGGGTTACTGTAACTCTTGTTGCTTCCATATTTTCCTGTATCTCCATTCAGGAATGAGTTAAGATTGGAAGAGTCAAGCACTATGAATGATTTGTGGAAGTTGAGCCTTCAACTGTCACACCATCACCCCTTCCCACATGTCACCGGGAAAGTGGTAGGGAACGGAGGAAATGTCATCTCCGTATATGCCCAGGAGTTAAAGGCAAGCACCTGCTGTAGTCTGTGTACTTGCATTGTGAGGAATTAAAATTCAATCAAATATGAACTGGAATGGCAACTCTGAAGTAACTATCAAAGCTAGGTGCCAGTTGTGACAATAATTTGAAAAAGTGCATGAATATGAAGACTTCCAAGTTTACAGAGGCTTTTGATAATGCTGTGATTATTATTAGATGTGCAAAGATGTCATTTATATTGATATTAAAATCATCTTTGTACATATTAATTTTAAATATTTTTGCCAAATAGGACAAATCACCTGAACTCATTAAATGTATTAAAAATCCAATGTTTCTACTAAATGTTTTCCATCACACACTTCACATTAAGAAAACATCCTTTTCAAAAAAAAAGATGAAAGAAAGGAGGAGGCAACAATGCTTGATAAGAAATATACTCATTACTTTGCTCATGTAATTGTAACTCCTCTGTACAGTATTCTCACAATAAAATTTAAAAAAGAGATGTATGATTTTCTCATTTAATTGCAATTGAAATGTAGGTTCCTGTTATTTCTGCTTGAAAAAAATAATTTACTATTTTTTCCTTAATTATTTTATTTATTTATCTTTATTGCAAAGATGATGAGCTGGGGGGGGTACAGTTATATATGTAAGGTAATGAGTACATTTTTTAAGCACTGTTACTCCAACCCTCATTTTCTCCCCCTTACTCCTCTCTACTCCCCTCCCCCCAAGTTGTGAGTTTCATATACAACACAGTGTCAAGTGAGTATCAACGTTGCACTAAAGTCAGATTCTTGAATATCACCCTACACCAAAATCAATTCCAAATGTATCAAAGACCCTGAGGTAAAAGCAGATACTCTGAAAACGTTATAGGAAGGAATAAGAGAAACACTAGGGTTCCTTGGCACAGGTTGAAAGTTTTTTTAATGAAGACCCAGAAACACAAGAAAAAAAGAAAGGTTGGATAAATGGGATTGCATTACACTGCAGAGCTTCTGTATGGCAAAGGACATAGCTAGTAAGTTGTACAGAAAGCCCACAGATGGGGAGAAAATCTTTTTTTTTTAATTTTTATTATGAAAATACCGTACAGAGGGGTTACAATTACATGGGCAAGATAATGAGTACATTTCTTATCAAGCATTGTTGCTTCCTCCTTTTTTTTCCAGTTCCTATCCCTTCCATATCCTGCCCCACCCACCCACCTATATCCCGCCCTTCCCCCCCCAACCAAAGTTGTAAAGTTCGTTTTTCGACATAACAATTTGTGTATCTCATTGTTGCAATGGGTCCGCCCCATTTCTTAGGAAATGGAAAGACTTGGAAAAAATTATACTAAGTGAAGTAAGCCAGGTCCAAAGAAACATAGGTCCCATGGTTTCCCTTATTTGCAATAACCAGTATATGTCTGAGACAAGCAGAAAAGGTCAGATAACTTGATGTTAGGTGAAATGAACTCCAAGATAAGTATTCAAATGTTTTTTTTCTTTCATGTGATCCTTTCTAACATATTTATAAGATGATTTCTTTGTTGCTTTGTATGTCCCTCCCCACGGTATAACCCCTGTTTTCACTGTATTTGATGTTAGTATAATTTGTGGAGGGGAAGGGAAAAAACAAATCATTTAAATCGAGAATATCTTTACTACCATACAACAGCAAAGGGCCTCATATCTAAAACATACTTAAAACTCAAAAATTAAATTCCCCCAAAACTAATTCACTTTAAATCAACACAAAAATGTTGAATATTTTCCCTATACCTTCTTAGAATACATTAAAACTGCAGTTGAAGGAACTAGCCATCTTGTTTGGCAAGACACACAAACAGAAACCACAATTAGCTTTGATCAATACTTAGAATTAAATATAAAAATAGTTTCTTGCAGATAACATATGGTGTCTTAGTCTATAAAAGATATTTTCTGGGTAAATATTATTAAATAAGATTTATAATTGAAAATTTGCCTTAAAATTATAAATCCTAGCAAATGAGTGAATTTTCCCACATAATTGATACATTCTAATAATCTCAATGTTCATGCCAATTAGAAACATATTTCTAACAGAAATGTTTATTTCAATATTAACATTTGCCAGTGGCTCATCATCAAAAACAATTCTCATCCATCTTGGTCAAGTATGTTTCTATTATTAGGAATGAACATCCATTTTCAATATTCATTGGAATTCTATGTTTCCCTCAGGTACATGAAAGTAATTTTACAATTTTTTTCTTTTAACTTAATCTATCCTACGAGAATATATTAAAGATAATGTAGAAGATTTGCAACTCAACTGAAATGATGATAAATATCATAGTAAAAAGATATATATGTAATTTTTAAAAATTACAGTCTACCTGAAAATAACGTCAGACTTGAATTAAAGGCTAGAAATACGAATCTTTTGACTGTATTCTTAGTCTCTGAGGTCTTAGAGAGGAATTTTATCCTGACCTGAATTACAAGTAATAAACATTCAAAATAAGCAAAACCTAATGATTCTAAGATAAAGGCTTTAAGTATGATTGTTAACTCTCTGGTGAACTGTGACATGAATACTGAAGATGAAAGGAGTTTACTTATTGTTTTGCTTCCATCCCAGAATACCTAAATATAAAAACAATATCTATATTGATTTGAGTCTATGTGTTTTTATGTAAACCAGGTAAAAATTAAGAACATCTATTTGCAAAGTAAAAGCAATTTTTCTGCAAGCAAATGTGGTAATTATATCTCTTCAATATTTCCCTCAGCATTGTGATTAAGTCTCAAGAAGCTTAGTGGAACTTTAAAAGATCGATGATAGGTTCAAGGACTTCAAGCAGTTCACAACAGTTGCTTTTACAAAAGTGAAGTGATATTTGCTGCGGGAAGGTTAATGGCTAAATATATTGGTCTCAGCACTTTCATAGATGAAGACTTGGACAAATGAATTAACACCTCTGCCCTTCACATTTTTATCAGCAAAGTGGAAATATTTATAATCTCCACTTCACTGCAAATACTAATTTAAGAAATTCTCATAATAGTATCTGATACGTGGTAATGCATTACTTTTCATTAATGTCTAGTCATCAAGTAAGAGAAAAGTGGGGCTATGGTAGAATACAAAAGAAATTCAACCAAATACCTGTGGTTCATGCCTGTAATACTAGCTGCTTACGAGGCTGAGATCTGAGGATTGCAGTTCAAAGCAGCCAGGGCAAGTAAATCTATGAGATTCCTATATCACAAATTAATCACCAAAAAGCTAGAAGAGGATCTGTGGCTAAAGTGGTAGAGTGCTAGCTTTGAGAAAAAAGGCTCAGAAACTTGCCCAGGGCTTGAGTTGAAGGTCCAGGACTGGTATAAAAAAAATGAAGAAAGAAAGTAAAGAAAGAGGTCTTTCTTTGGTGTTGCTGTCTTTAATGTACTGTGTGATTTTTTTTTTTGTTTCATTTGTATGTTCTTCCCCCTGTTGTCATTGATTTTGATGCCCTGAATCTTGTATATACATTTGTCTAATTGGGGAGGAGAAGGGGAAGAACAAAATGCTGAAACAAAGAAGACACAGGATGACCCATTGCACCAATGATACGCACAAGACACTATATATTATGTTGGAAAAGAACTTTACAACTTCGTGGGGGGGGGTGAGGGAGGTGAGGATGGGTAGTGATAGTGGGAGAATAACAAAGGATGGGGTAACAATGCTCAACAAGAAATGTACTCATTACCTTACTCATGTAATTGTTACTCCTCTGTACTGCATCTTTACAATAAAATAAAATTTAAAAATACATAAATGTATATTTGGTATCTATCTTTAAATTTAAAACAATTACTTTAAGCTATGTGATACACTCATTTACTCAATAGAACTTTAAGTTGTACTGTGCATCTGATGATTTGTCAGGAACAGTGATTATTTCAGCAACCAAGACAGAAGTGGCTCACCATTAGGGAGCTTAGAGAATTCCATTAGAGTTCAAGGCAGCCATTTGCAAATAAGAGTGACAAGGGCTATGTGCTATAAATCTTTAAAATGAGTAACAATAGTAGAAAACATCACTTGTAATTCAACATTATTTATATTTTCAAATCTTCACAACAAATTATAGAGTTCATATTATAAATATGACCAGATAAACAAGAGGCCTGGAATTGCACAGGAAATATGGCTGCTCTGATTCACATATCTGATGAGAGTACAGTCAGAATTCACATTTCTGACATATCCACTAGCTATTTCCAAACAAAGATCACTATTTGTGAAAATTTGCTTCTGTAGTTTTTCTTCCTGAGGGCTTTAAATTCCTCTCAGGGTAATTTTTCTACTTTTTCTTCAAATCAAAAACACATATACTAAGCCATGCACCAGTCATTACTCAGGTGGCTGAGATCTGAGGATTACAGTTCAAAGCCAATCCAAGCAGAATAGTTCCTTTCCCCTCCCCCCCTCCCCTGCCAGCTTCCATGAGACTATGATCTGGAAGCTGGAAGTGGAGTTGTAGCTCAAAGTGGTAGAATGTTTGCCTTAAGCTCATGAATAATAACCAGGCCACAAATTCAAGCCCCAAGAAGGATAAAAGCAAACAAACAAACAGATAAACAAAATGGATACTCATCATATCTCATTACATTCCTCCTTTAAACATTTTTGACACAAGTTCTATCTCCAGAGATTCTAGGTTAATTGCTCTAAGGTGTCATTTGAGTATCGAAAAGAAAAATTAAAAACCTCTAGGTTGTTTGAACATACTGTGAAAGGTGAGAACCAATGGCCTAAAATCTAAATGAATGCTTGGATGGCACTTAAAAACAAAATCAAATAGATAAATTAAGAGAATTAAGTTATAAGTGATTTTGCAAAGTAGCAGCTGGCAAGACAAAATGTAAGAAAGAAAAACTACATCTCTTAAGGAGAATTAAAACTCTGCAGTTATGCTCAAGGAGAAAATTAGCAATGGGTTGAAGACTGGCTGTCCAGGACCAAGCGGAGGGATTCAGATTAAAACGGCTCACTATTGAGATGAAGACCAAGAATACATTTTTCTCATTTATAAAATTGTTTTGTTGTTGACATTTTTAAAATGTTATTTTTATCTATAAAGTACTTAAAACTCCTGACACTGAGGCTAAGGCTAAAGTTCAGAGCAGAAGTGCTTGCTTGCTTGGAATGGGTGAATGGTCTTCAGTACCATAAACAGAAACCCTGGGCATATAGGAGCTCTCCTTTAGTGCTCTTATATGGGTTTGTTGAGCCAAAAAGGTATGTGACTAGAGGACTATATTAAAAATAAAATAGCAAAAGTTACAAAGATCTACAATATTAGAATATAAAAATAATCACAAATAATTAAAATATTTAAGAAAATGATAAATACACATAATTAGGGAAATAATTTTATGTATTGATTACCAGAAAACCTCTAAATCAGTCTTCTACATTTATGTCTATTGTCTCCTTAATAATCCTTTCTTTCAAAAGGTACTTGACAATGTTTACTATGAAGAATAAAAATGTACTGTTCTTATCTATAGTTTTAAGGATTGATAAAACAAAAAATCTCCCTATTCAATTTTACAAATTCTATTCTTAGTAGACCTGCCATTAACTAGTTTCTGGCTTCACAAGATTCTTTTTCTTCTACTACACATATATTGATGCTGACAGCATAGGAACAGGAAACATATCAGTATGCTTTCTAACAATGCCAGAATGTCCTGCTGGGTTTGCATGGTGAGCAGGAAAAATATTCCTAAAAGCTAGTCATCATTGTGACAGTCATATACTTAACAATTTCTAACTATACATCAAGAGTATTGTGAGCCATTCAACTACATTCTACTAAATCAAACTAAAGTGTATCTAACTCCTGACTCTATTTTCCCATAACGGGATCCGAGTGACATATGTGTACTACAATACACAGGCATCAGACAGGGAAAGTCATATAAGGAGGAAACAACGGTCAGTCACACTGATGGCAATTATTACACTCCTTTGAGAAATTTGACCAAATGTGGATAGTCCTTCAGAGAGCAATTTAAGAAAATGGATCGTTAACAATAATATTTTATTGTCCTAATGATGCACAGAAGGGTTACACTTACATAAGTAAGGTAATATACATTTCTTGTCAAACTTATTACCCCTTCCCTCTTTTTTCTACTACTTTCCCTCCCCTAGCCCTCCCCACCCCCAAGTACAGATCATGTCCAACATATTGTCTTGTGTATATTGCTGTTGCATTGGTTCTTTGTCTCACCATTCTGTTGTTCCCCTTCCCTAATTTAAATGAACATATATATAATGCTAGGGTACCAAAATCAAATACAGTGGCAACAGTATTTGCCTACAAAAGAAAGAAAAAGAACCTACAAAAGAAACAAGAAATCACATAGTACACTAAAAACAACATCATGAAATGAAAAATTATTATCTCAAAAACTTCTCTGAGTTTTAGTCATTGTTTTATTGTATTTTCATTAGCCGCTTCATAATGTCAAGAGTGTAGCAACCTAGGGGACAAATATTATTAAGTACCATTTAAAAATCACAAAAATCCATCTAACCTAACAAGAGCATCACTTTGTATTATTCTTTTTTTTAATTTAAATTTTATTTTCTTTGTGAACATGCTATACAGAGGAGTTACAATTACATGGGCAGGATAATGCATACATTTCTTACCAAGCATTGCAGCCTCCTCCTTTGTTTACCCTTCACATCCCTTCCCAGCCTCC
>NW_012267219.1:20741028-20749138 GCF_000151885.1 Dipodomys ordii | reverse complement strand
GCCGTTAAGTTCTTGTGACCTGCTAAATGACTTGTTTTATTCCAAGGCCTGAGTTGGAGCTAGCAGCTCCTCCAAGCTTTGTCGGTATCCAAGATGGAGATCACCGGTGGCCTTCCTTCCTCTGCTCCCTGAGAAAGATTGAGGATGTCGGGCTTCTACTCACGCCAAGTCTTGGATCCTGGGTCGTCTCTGGTCTGCAAACTGCAGTATGAAGATGTCTGCTCCTTGTCAGTTCTTGTTGGTGTTGTGTAGAATCCTCTCGCCTGCTGCGTCTGGCTCCTTCGTCCTGGATTCTCTGTGTGAGCGCTCAGGTATGGCCGCGGCGGCAGGGTCGCAGCGGTGACTGCAGCCGCTGCGGCGGCTGCTGGCAAGTGCTCAGATGTGTCTCCTTGTCTTGGCTTCCCCTCTCTTGTCTAACTCTCTGTCCTGTGATGGCACACTTGGTGTGATTCTCTGGCTTAGGACTGTTCACTGGAACTCTAAAACTGCTTTCTATGCAAGAGCTTGTTCAGATTCCAGCTTCTCCTCCGCCATCTTCCCGGAACCTCTTTTGTATTATTCTTGTCATCTCCATTTCTCAGATGAGGAAAGTGCAATTCAAAGGCTGATGATTTCATTTATTTTTAATACGTTTTTATTGTGAAAATACTGTGCAGAGGAGTTACATGAGCAAGGTAATGAGTACATTTCCTATCAAGCATTGTTGCCTCCTCCTTTGTTTTTCCCCAACCCTCCCTTTCCTCCCACCTCCACAACTACACCCTTCCCCCTACACCCCCCAAAATTGTTTCCCTTCCAAGGGTTTCCTCCTTCCTCCAGCACTCTCCTCCTTGTTTTTTTTTGTTTTTTGTTTTTATTGTGAAAATACAGTACAGAGGGATTACAATTACATGAGCAAGGTAATGAGTACATTTCTTATCAAGCATTGTTGCCTCCTCCTTTGTTTCCTCTTACCATCCCTACTCATCTCCCCCTCCTTCGTCCCTCCCCTTTGCCCCTCCCCCCACACACCCTGTCTTCTCCCTCTCCCCCACCTCCTCCCCACAAAGTTGTAAAGTTCATTTTTCGACATAACGTCTTATACATCTCATTGTTGCAGTGGGTCAACCTGTATCCCAATTTAAATATTTTTTCCCTTCCCCTACCCAAATTATAACAATATCAAATACAGTGAAAACGGGTTATACCATGCGGGAGAAACATATAAAGCAACAAAAGATAATCACATGGTACATTATAAATATGTTAGAAACAATAGCAAGCAAGAAAAAAAAAACACTTGTGTCCTATCTTGGGGTTCATTTCGCTTAACAACATCTTATCTGGTCATATGTACATAGCTTTTGACCTTTTCTGCTAGTCCTATACACATACTAGTTATTTCAAATAAGGGAAACCATGGGATCTGTTTCTTTGGGCCTGGCTTACTTCACTTAGTATATTTTTTTCCCAAGTCTTTTCATTTCTTAATATATGTGGTGATGCCATTCTTTCTGATGGAGGCATAGGATTCCATTATATATATATGTAATATACATATATATATAATGGAATCCTATGCCTCCATCAGAAAGAATGGCATCACCACATATATATATATGTATATATATATATATACATATGTATATATACGTGTATACATATGTATGTATACGTATATATACGTATGTATATATATATATATATATACATATAGATTTTTTACAACATTTTCTTGATCCATTCATCTATTGAGGGGCATCTGGCTTGGTTCTAATCTTAGCTATGGTAAATAAGGCTGCAAGAAACATAGTCATGCTGGTCTTGTTTGTGATCGTTTGGATAAATGCCCAAAAGTGGGATTGCTGGGTCCTAGGGGAGCTCTATGTGGAGTCTTTTGAGGAACCTCCATACTGCTTTCCAAAGTGGTTGAACAAGTTTACACTCCCACCAACAATGCAGTAGGGGTCCCTTCTGTCCACATCCCCTCCAGCATCTGTTGTTATTAGTAGTCTTGATTATAGCCATTCTAACTGGGGAGAGGTGGAATCTCAGTTTCAATAATCTCCTATCAGATCAAAGCAAAATTCCAAAGTAAGCATGCATTTATATCATGATTTAAAAAGTTCTAATTAGCAAGATTCACATTGGTTTTTGTGCCAGTCCAGGAGCTTGAACTCAGGACAGGATCATGTCCCTGGGCTTCTTTTCCTCAAGGCTAATGCTCTACTACTTGAGCCACAGCTCCATTTCTAGATTTTTTTTGCTGTTATTTCCATATGTCATTGCTTCATTTTTAAACTGTTTTTTAAATGATTTATTCTTTTAAAATGTTTATTGTAAAGGTGCTGGTGCAAAGCGGTTACAGTTACATAAGTCAAGTAATGACCACATTTCTTTTTGAACGTTTTCTTCCAGTTTTTCCCTTCCCAACTTCCTCTCTCTATCCAAGTTGTATAGTTCAACTAGAGGTTCTTTATTGAATGTTTGTGGTTCTTTTGTTGTTCTTCTTCTTCTTCTTTCTTTGGTATATTTCCTTTTGTGGCTTTTTAAAAAATTATTTCTGTACTCTTTGTTTTATATATAAGTTTACTTGATTAGGAGAGGGGAGGGAGAAGCACTGTGATCAATGATACACACTAGACATTATGTTAGAAATGAACTATCCAGATTGTTTTTTCAGTAGTTTATTAGAGATAAGAGTCTCTTTGACTTTCCTGCCCAAGCCGGCTTCAAACTGTGATCCTCCTGAGTAGCTAGGATTACAGGTATGATCCACTGGTGCCCGGCTCATATTTCTCTTCTTTTTTTTTTTTTTATTGTGAACATACTGAACAGAGGGGTTACAATTACATGGGCAAGATAATGAGTAAGTTTCTTATCAAGCATTGCAGCCTCCTCCTTTGTTTACCATTCACATCCCTTCCCAGCCTCCCCACGCCAGGACCCAATCCTCCCCCCCCCACCAAAGTTGTAAAGTTCGTTTTCAACATGACAACTTGTACTTCTCATTGTTGCAATGGGTCCACCTGTATCCTTAAATGACTTGTTTTTCCCCTTCTCCTCCACAAATTATACCGACATCAAATATAGTGAAAGCAGGGGTTATACTGTGGGAGAGGGACATCACATTTATTTTCTAGAACAGAAATATAATAATGTGAAGAAACTTAAGTTTCAATGAATGAAAGCATTTTGAAAGTGGATTGGAATCTCAATTATGGTGTATCGAATAAGAAATCAAAATGTGAACTGAAATCATTGTGGAAGATTAATACATTCAGCATAATTCTCCTTTTTCTTAGTCCATCCCAGGAGAAAAAAATCAGATGCACTAAGTCCTAACACATTGTGTAGGCAAACACACATTTATAAGCTCTATTAGTACCATTTATCTCAATCTACTTTAATGGAAAATTTCTCTCTCCTAATTCATGATGACTTCATTAAAGGCAGATAATTATCCTTTATCTCCTTGCTCTGGTGCTATCACATTGGAGTAATTCAGCAAACTGAATGACAGGTGAACACGGGTAACAAATGCAATAACTCTCTGTCCTGCATATTGTGAATCATAGAGTTCCACATCTACCTCCACTGAAGACAGAACTGAGCAACAGCTAGAAGTATCACTGATGAATTATTCAACATTTGCCATACATTTTATATACATTGGGACATTTGCAACATTTTTATATTCTTATGAAATGTCCCATACTATAAATGTGTATCTAGTACCTACTAGGTGATTAAGCATTACTACAGGCAATAGTATATATATATATATATATATATATATATATATATATATATATATATATATAATAAAATGATTGCAACTTTGTACCATACTTATATTTGTATTGTTCCTGCCCTATCTCTCATTTATTAAAGAAATTTTTATAGCCTTTTCAATGCTTTACCAGTCATAACATCTAGTTATCCATGTTAAGCATAGTAAGCCAACATATCAATTGCTAATTTAGACTAAACCAAAATTTTAGATTATAATATATATTGTAATCTCATAAATAATTTCAAACTTCTTATATTTGTGCTATCACTGGCCCCATGGAAACTGTTTTCCCCTGACAAGGAATAACCTTTCTTGAGGGATTTTTATACATATTTTGCTATTACTGATATAGCACCTAAGCTTTATATTAATATTTATATTTTTATACATATTTTGCTATTACTGATATAGCACCTAAGCTTTATATTAATATTTATATTAATATATTAATCTAGAAATTTTCTAATGGTATACCGCTCTAAGAAGATTTTGATCAGCACATATTGAGACAGTCAAATGATCATGTTTAATATTTGAACATTCCTTAATATCAACAATAGATGCCTGACTCAAGTCTGTAGGAATCATAACATCATCTAATATTAATACTGATATTTAAAATTTTGAATTTTGTATCCATTTAAGTAATTTGTTTTCAAACTCTGAAATAGAAGCCTGATTTTACTTTGAAATCTTTGTTATGTTTTGTTTCAATCATCTTCTTAAAAGAAGGAAACTGAATTTTTATTTTTTTAATATTATGCACTACCAAACATTCAAATTTCCCATCAAATTTATCAAATCTGTCATAATATCTGCCCTTCAAGATTTTGCAAATGTTCTTTTTATTTGTTCCTTAAGAAATGAATGCTGAATTTTCAACCTTACCAAAAAGTGTTCATGTAAAGATGATGTTTATTTTATTGTTTTGATTGTACCACCTAACTTTGTCCAATAGAAAATGAAAGTTTATCTTGTACTTATGTTTACACTTTAGTTTTATCTAAGATTAATACATGGAAGAAACAAAGTAAAGGAAAATTGTAGATTTTGAAACTAAGTATTCATTGCAACCTTTATCTCACTGAGAAACATCAACACTTAAACAATTTAATTTTTACCATCCCTCTTATTTTTAAAGACATAGAATTTAATGTGTAATTCTGTTTGCTTTTGGTGGTAAAAACCCTTACATTACATACTTATACATGTAAGAATATAATTTCAGCAACTTTCCTGTCTCCTTTAGGAAATTAAACAAATTTAATCTAAAATAAATATTAGCTATTCTATAGTAGGTAATGTACTTTTAATTACTTTTTTTTCAGAAGAGCTTACAAATTATTATTTTAAGAAAAATAAATGGGGGTAGTTGAATATGCAACTGTGAGAAAATTGGTAAAAACGTCTAAGTTATTCATTCATTCATTCATATTTTCTCCTCTCACATTCCTGCTTACACCCTTATGTACACACTAATACATTTGTGATTTGTAATTTGTAATTTAGAGAGATTTGTAATCTCTCTAAAATAAAGCATATCACTTCATAGTTGTTTACCTCATTAATTTTAAGATTTTTTCCATACATGGAAGAGCCTATTATTTTCTATACTATGAAAATAATTTATGCCCTAGATAGTATTTTGGCACACAGAAATATGGCCACTTAACTCAGCCTTTGGAAAAGAATTATTCAGCAGCAGTGACAGTGAAATAGATTTGTTTTATGTAAGTGAAAATATTAAGCTCAGATTTTCTAACTAAAAAGCTTGAGTCCAAGACGCTAATGAGATACTTTACGGCACTTCTACAAGTAAGAAAACTTCTAGAATATACCAAGCTATTAAACACCATGTGAAAAAGAAGTTCAAAAAACATAACCCAAATTTAAAACACATCCTAAAATGGTACTTTGGAGAAATCACTTTGACTTTAATAATTTAGAAAGGTCGTGCTAGTCACAGTGAGCAAAAATCAATCACAAACTTCCATACTCTACTATACAATGACTCACAAACATTTATCTAGCATAATACTACTGAAAATAGAAAGTCAGAGTTAACCTGTTGCTTTTCAAAGAGGAAAATACAGAAACTTTTTTTAAAAAAAGCTTAAATATTGTTTTGCTCAGTGTTTGTGGAAAGCAAATCAAATTGCTCCAAAAAAGGGGAAAGAATAAAATAAAATGGCAGCTTCTGTGTTTTGTGTGTACTATGGCTACTTATGTAATATTATTGCTAAGACAATACTTCTAAAGAATTTCATAGCTACCAAGGCAACAATACTACCTTAGTAATTGCAGTATTTCGGGGCTCAACTAAAGTTACACTCAATAGATCCTGGAAAGTGAAATTAAATGTTTAGATAGACTGACGAATTGCATAATGAGAAAAATGAATGGAGAACTTTGTATAATACCATGATACCATTACTGGTCAAACAAAACCACAAACAGAAAAAAACGACATAAGGGGCAGACATTAAGTAGGATACAGATATGAGATAAGAGTAATCCAGGCTGTCAAAGTCCTGGGTCACAGGTTTGCCTTTGTTATTGACATACTATTATTGTTGTAGTGTTTCACAAAGATGCTTAAAGCATGAAATAACAAAGGATTTTTTAAAAACCATAGATAGATAAACTAAGTAAAAAGAACAATTCAAGATACTTTAAAAGAGGTTAATTGCCTTAGAAGGAAATAAGACTCATATAGCTGCAAAGGAGAACAACAACAACAAAAAATGGATAATGAAGATTTGTGCATGGTGAGCCCGATTCATTGACAAGAAAAATTCTGTGTGCTAATTAATACCAGTACTTGAGCTCAGGGTTTCTTATTTGGGGGTGAATTTTTCAACCAAGGCAGTGCCCCAAGACTTGAGCCACCCCTTCACTTTCAATAACCTGCAAGATGCTTGTTTTGCAAGAGAATTAAATATGGAAAAGGAAAAACAGGAGGATCAAAAATCAAACCAGGATACAGTAAATCCACCACCACAACCATGTTCAGTGCAGCATTAATCACCTTGTCCAAATATAGAATCAGCCCGATGTCCTTCAACAGACAAATGGACCAAGAAAATGTGTGTGTGTGTGTGTGTGTGTGTGGGTGGGTGGGTGGGTGTGTAACTTTATTTATCTATTGGAAAGAATAGTACTGTATCATTTCCAAAGAAATAGAAAGGCCTGGGGGAAATTAGGTTAGGTTAGGTGACTTAGGCCCAGAAAGACAGAGGTCGCATGTTTTCCTTTATATGAGGAAGCTGGATTTCTCTAATAAACCAGTAAGTAAATACATTCAGTGATATGCAAGTGTATACCAATACATTAACTAAAATATAGTAAATTCAAGGGAGAATACAAGTAGTCTACTTCTTAGAAAAACCAAGTCAACGTTCAGCAAAATGAACCAGGAAAGGAGTACTTGAAAGGGGTAGGGTAGTGTCATGAGGAGAGGGGCAAACAAATGTAAAGGAGAAGCAAGCAAGGATAAAGCAGTCAAGAACTCAATGTGAAAAAGAAAAAAAGAAAAAGAAGAATTCAATAGGTATTCTCCAAAATTAAGAAAAGTGAGGGAAGGTGTGGGTTGAGAAGGACAGGCAAGAATTTTTTTTTTCTTTTCTTTTTTTATTATTGTGAAAATACCATACAGAGGGGTTACAATTATGTGGTCAAAATAGTGAACACATCTCTTATAAGCATTGTTGCCTCCTCCTTTGTTTCCCCATACTATCCCTTCCCCTCTCCACCACCCCACCCCCACACCCTGCTACCACCACCACCCCACCCCTCACCCCACACACCCCACTAAATGTAAGTGAATTTTTCAACATAACATCTTGGATATCTAATTGTTGTAATGGGTCCACCTGTAACCCTATTTAAACAGTTTGTTTTTTCCCTTCCCCTCCAAAAATTATATCAATATCAAATAAAGTGAAAGCAGGGCTCATACTCTGGGGAGGTACATACAAAACAACAAAGAAATCATCTTATAAATATGTTGGAAACAATCACAAGAAAGAAAAAAAAACATTTGAATCCTTAACTTGGGGTTCATTTCGCCTAACATCAATTTATCTGACAGTTTCTGTTTATCTCAGACATATACTAGTTATTGCAAATAAGGGAAACCATTGTACCTAAGTTTCTTTGGGCCTGGCTTACTTCACTTACTATAATTTTTTCCAAGTCTTTCCATTTCCTAACAAATGAGGCAATGTCATTCTTTCTGATGGAGGCATAGAATTCCATTGTGTATATATACCACATTTTCTTGACCCATTCATCTACTGAGGGGCATCTTGGTTGGTTCCATATCTTAGCTATGGT
>NW_012267219.1:20730366-20735093 GCF_000151885.1 Dipodomys ordii | reverse complement strand
TGCAATAACTAGTATATGTCTGAGTCAAGCAGAAAAGGTCAGATAAGTTGATGTTAGGGAAATGAACCCTAAGATATGTATTCAAATATTTTTTTATTCTTTTAGGTGATTGTTTTTAACACATTTATAAGATTATTTCTTTGTTGCTTTGTACGTCCCTCTCCCATGGTATAACCCCTGCTTTCACTGTAGTTGAGGCTGATATCATTTGTGGAGGTGAAGGGAAAAAACAAATTGTTTAAATAGGGATACAGGTGGACCCATTGCAACAATGAGATGTACAAGTCCTTATGTCAAAACGAACTTTACAACTTTGTTGGGGGGGGGGAGAAGGATTGAATGGGGGATGGAGGAGGGAGGATGGGAAGGGATGGGAAGAGGAAACCAAGAAGGAGGCTACAATGCTTGATAAGAAATGTACTCATAGCCGGGCGCTGGTGGCTCACGCCTGTTATCCTAGCTACCCAGGAGGCTGAGATCTGAGGATTGCGGTTCAAAGCCAGCCTGGGCAGGAGAGACCGTGAGACTCCTATCTCCAACAAACCACCAGAAAACCGGAAGTGGCACTGTAGCTCAAGTGGTAGAGCGCTTGCCTTGAGCTGAAGAGCTGAGGAACAGCGCCCAGGCCCAGGGTTCAAGCCCCACAACAGACAAAAAAATGAAAAAATGAAGAAATGTACTCATTATCTTGCCCATGTAATTGTAACCCGTCTGTACAGTATTTTCACAATAAAAAATTACCAAAAAAAAAGAAAAAAGAAGAAAAAAGGAAATGTGGTATATATACACAATGGAATTCTATGTCTCCATCAGAACGAATGACATCACCCCATTTGTCGAAATGGAAAGACTTGGAAAAAATTATATTAAGTGAAGTCAGCCAGGCCCAAAGAAACATAGGTGTTATGGTTTCTCTTATTTGCAGTAATTTGTATATGTCTGGGACAAGCAGAAAAGGTCAGAGAAGATGATGTTAAGCAAAATGAACCCCAAGATAGGGACACAAGTGGTTTTTTTCTTCCTTGCTATTGTTTCTAACATATTAATAAAGTGCCATGTGATTTTTTTTGTTGCTTTGTATGTCCCTCCACCACGGTATAACTCTTGTTTTCACTGTATTTGATGTTGATATAATTTGTAGAGGGGAAGGGAAAAAACAAATTGTTTAAATAGGGATGCAGATGGACCCATTGCAACAATGAGATGTACAAGATGCTGTGTCCAAAACCAGACTTTACTATTTAAGTGGAGTGGAGGGGTAATGGGATGGTGGGAGGGAGTGTAGTTGAGGAGGTAGGAGGGAAGGGATGGTAGGAGAAAAACAAAGAAGGAGACAACAATGCTGGATAAGAAATGTACTCATTACCTGCTCATGCAACTGTAACCCCTTTGTACAATATTTTCACAATTAAAAACAATTAAAAATAATAAGTAGAGATTGGTAAAGAATAATATTTTACAATATTTGTGATCATGTCCATTCTGGGTGAAGGAGTTAATAAAGCCTATAAAACCTAAGAAAACCATCCTTCTTAGGGAGTAAAAACCATAATATGTACCATCCCTTTGAAGAAGAAAATGATGGTGTAGAGAAATCTGTACTTAAGCAGTGCTTATTTCTACAAACAGGCTAATGAGGTGAAGATGGTACTTTTTTTTTTTTTTGTCGGTCGTTGAGGCTGAACTCTGGGTCTGGGCGTTGTCCCTCATCTCTTCAGGTCAAGGCTAGCACTCAGCCACTTGAATCACAGAGCCACTTCCAGCTTTTTCTGCTTAAGTGGTGCTGAGGAATTGAACCCAGGGCCTCATGCATCCAAGGTAAGCACTCTACCACTGAGCCAATTTCCCAGCCCCAATATAGACACTTTCAAAATTCTCCTCAACCCTCAGGAGGCTGCAGACACTTCATGAACATTGTTGGTGATCTCTTCTTTAGTGTTCTCACATAGTGACAAGTTATTCAAATAGAACAAGTCAGGGACACGAAGTTGGAAGAAAGGGGCAGGCTTCTTCCAAAAGCCTCTGTCTAGCACTGGAAAGAAACCTGCAGTTTACTCATCACAATTCCAGCAGAGAGAGTGTTGAGATCTATCCCCATTCTCTTTTTTTTTTCTTCAAAAGATGACAAAGGGTATAAAAATATTTTAGGCAGGACAATGTCATCAAGGGCAAAGATAGATGTAAGTCATACTTGAGGTAGGAAAATACTTCCTGGGATTTGAGAAGGAAATAAAGGGAATTATAATACTCAAGAAAAATGAAGAAGCTAAGTGGATTGCAATATTGTCACAGAAATGTATGTCATTGCATCTAGTACTCAGTAGAGTCTGTTTATGCTTTGGGGTTTGTGAATTTTGGAGAATTGTAGAAACAGATCCATATGTAAGATGACATGTTGTAAAGTGGACACATTATGATAAGGGTCTAGCTGATGTTATATAGTACAAATTAATTGCATAACATATCAATTAATTACCAAATTATGGCAACACTCATGATTCAATTTATTTTGTTTATTTTCCCAGTAACAGATGTCCATGTTATTTGCTGGTTGCCAAGGCACATGAATCTGTTTTGATAATAATTGTGAGGCTTACTTAAAAATATAATTTGTTTTATTGGACATAAACTGAATATTTAAATATTAACAAATGATTTTTTAAAGGCTTAGAGTTCCAGGAAAATTACTCAGACTTCTCCTATCTGTTATACCAAAAAGAAAAAGAAAAAAAAAAAGAAATCCAGGTTTAAAATATTTTAGTCTATATAAACACTTGATGTTAGCACTTGCCTATATACTGTGATTTGCTAAATTGTTACTTTAAATGAACTGAAAGAATAAAATGGAAATGGAACCAGCAGGAATCGACAGGTTTTATTAGCCTAGGGAGACTTTTTACAGAAATGTCAAACTGACCACCTACTGAAAACTGCTGGAATCCTCACTTCTGTCTAAATGTCACCAGCTTGCTCAAAATAAATACTACAGATTGATGTGCTACTAGCCTTATAAGATGCTCTTTTAAAGTTATCCATATTTCACTCATTCTGTTTTCCTCCAAACCAGGAGTAATAAGGAATTTTATGTTGCTTTTTCCCCAGCTGTGTCCTAAAGCTTTACTTCCATCCTCCAAATGAATGGTCTTCAAGACACTCCACTGCAGCCAACATGGAAAGGACATACCATTCAAACAAAGTCAGTTTTAGTCTGGAATCTGCCCTTCAGACATGATATAGCATTTGAGCAAGGCTCAGTCTCACACTAGCTTCCTCCTACTGAAAACAATCTTTTGACCCTTTCACCTTAAAATTCATTGGTATAGTCATATGCTATGAAATACAAAGAAGCAGAAATAATGAGTTAAACAAATAAGATCAAGCAGAGTGGTAAAATCTTCATAGAAAGGGAATCCAAGTTTCTATGTCAGTATTATGGATTTTTAAAAATTTGTTATCATAGTAAAGGTGATGTAGAGAGGAATTAAAGTTGCATAAGCCAGACAAATGGTACATTTCTTTTGATCAATGTCACCTCTTCCTTCACTCTTTCCCAGTTATTTTCCCTCTCTCATCCGCACCCACAAGTTGTGTAGCACATTTTCAACACAGTATCTAGTAAGTATCACAAATGGAAAGATTTGGGAAAAAAATTATATTAAGCAAAGTTAACCAGACCCCAAAAAACATGGGTTGTAGGGTTTTCCTCATTTGTACCTTTAAATCTATAAGTAAACACATTATGTGTTAAAAGAAAAAATACAGTATTATTTTTTAAATCAAATGCCACCAGATTTGCAATTCAAAATTTAAGTTTCCCAGTGACACACTTTAATTTTTAATAATGTCAGAAAAATATAGATACAGTATTTGTGTGTATGCATATGCATATCTATATAACTTTAACACACATATATAAATTACTTAAATATATTTTATTGTTTTAGCATATCTTAGAGGTGTATGTTTTCTAGATATCTTCTTAAAATCCAAGGTACTTCATGGCTTGTCAGTGTTAACATTTGCTTACTTGATAAGCTATACCCAACCATACAATTGCTATGCAAGCAATCATCATATAAAAACTCTAGATGTGTTGTTTGTATAAAAAGTATGTTTTAAATCACAAGAACAAGCCAGTGCCAAGTACTTGTTATGATTCCTAAATATTTAAAGTTATTTTGATGAAAGTGCAGGCTGGTTAGGAAGTTATAATAAGCATGTGTTTACATTTAGTGTTTATTTGCTCTATAATCCCTGAAATAAAACTAATGTATTTTGCTAGTATCCAGAGATAACATATACAGAATCTCTTTTTCCAAAACAACTAAGTTCAATGAATTTGTCATTTACATTCTATTAAAAGAACCATTTCCACATACATAGTTTATATGCATTATATTGCATAGATAAGCACCAGCATACAGCAATTTCTCAGTATTTCATCAAGATGTAATGTTTCTATGTACTAAGAATGAACTTTAAAGGAAAATCAAGAGCTACTTTAAAGATGATCTTTAAATGTGTGTTTTGAGAATATAAAAGTCATGTATATTTATGTAAGACTAAAAAATAAATTATAAAGATCATTAACATGAGTTTTAATGTCATGATTGTTATTGTTTCTTCTGCTGCTTAATATTTTAAGAGCATTTAATACTAAGTACTATTACTTGTAACCACATTCTTGCACATGTATGTTATACATTTTCATTTTCTGATTGGAATAT
>NW_012267219.1:20726231-20730316 GCF_000151885.1 Dipodomys ordii | reverse complement strand
TTCATGTAATCCCATTTGTCCAACCTTTCTTTGATTTGTTGTGTTTCTGGGTCTCTATTAAGAAAATTTCGGCCTGTGCCAACAAGACCTAGGGTTTCTAATATTCCATCCTGTAATGTTTTCAGAGTGTCTGCGTTGCCTCCGAGGTCTTTGATACACTTGGACTTGATTCTGGTACAGGGTGATATATAAGGATCTAGCTTTAGTTTTCTACAAGTGATTAACCAATTTTTAGGCAAGAATGTTGACAGTGGTGACGTTGCCTTGAATTCACAGAATGTTTTCTTAAATGGTAATTCCTTTGTACAACTACTTAAAGATATCATTTTTTTATTTCAAATTTTCAAAGCCCTTGGTCTCAGAAGATATCTCATAGGTAGAGCACTGACTACCATGTGAACACCCAGAGTTCTATCTCTAGTACCTCAAGAAAACAAAATCTAAAACCAAAAATTTAAAGCTCTGAAGAAGCACTGCATTGAGTTTATTCATAAAAATTAATCAAGGAGCTGGGAAGGTAGCTCAGTGGTAGAGTGCTTGCTTCATATGCATGAGGACCTGGATTCCATTCCTCAGCACCACATAAGCAGAAAAAGCCAGAAGTGGCACATTGGTTCACATGGTAGAGCGCTATCCTTGAGTTGAAGAGCTGAAAGACACATGACCTACAAAAACAACAACAAAAAAAGAAGAAAAAATTTGGGCATACTAAAGCTACCAGCACAACTATGTGTATTGCAGCATTATTTACCATAGCTAAGATATGGAACCTACCCAGATGCCCCGTTAGTAGTTGAATAGATTAAGAAAATGAGGTATATATTTCTGGTTTATCAAATTCTTCTTTGCAGTTCATAGCCCATTAATACATAGTTGTTTGATGTTGATTAGATATTATCTGTTCAACTAGAGTGTATCTGCAGACTTTTGACTGTGCAACTACAGACTTTGATCAATGCTTACCTTAAGATAGTGTTCTAGCACAAAACTAGTGTTACATTCATCCCAAATGGGCAGGGCAAGCCAGAAAAACACAAGAAAAATCGCACGTCCGGGTATCTCAACTCCCACTCATGATAATCAGGGGACAGAATAGATAATGAATAATCCAGAGGAGAGTTCCCAAAAACCTCTACAAACACTACTGGTAAATATGGTAAATGAAAAGATTGAAAACCTGCAAAGGACTCGGTATGAGTGTGATAGGGAGAGAGAGGAGGCAAACCAAAGGTCAATACAGGAATATCATGAGCATGAGGAAGCTGCTCAAACATTGATACAGGAATTACATGAGCAGCATGTGAATACTCAAAGAGAAATAAAGGAATGGCGTGAGCAGGCTGAGATCAGTCAAAGAGATAGACAGGAATTGCAGGAGCTGGCCAAGAACAGACAAAGAGAAAGTCAGGAATGGCGTAAGCAGGCTGAAAACCTTAAAGGGAGCTACAGGAATTGTATGAAAGTGAGGCAGCTAATCAAAGAGTAATACAGGAGTGGAGAGAGCAGGATGAGAATACACAAAGATCACTAAAGGCATTCATAGAATCCATAAACAGAGAGCTGAAAGAACTCAGGGAGTCCGCAAAGGGAATGCTGAATGGAACCCAACAGAAGGAATAGGAATCCAAGGAAACCATAACCAATCAACTAAGTGATTTGAGAATAAACACTGAACACCAAATTAAGGAAGTAAAGAAGTTCATACAAGATCTAAAACAAAGCTCCAACAAAGAATTTGATGCCATCAAAGCCAATCAACTAGAAGGAAAAGAAATAAAAAACAAAATAGAAAGTTTTGATAGTAGGTTAGACGATGCAGAAGATCGAATCTCGGGGATTGAAGACAGACTAGATATTATATAGAAAGAACATACAACCATCCAAGAAATATGATAGATCTATTCAACACTTGGAAGAAACCATCAGAAGGCCTAATCTGAGGATAATGGGTGTAGAGGAGCACCCAGAGACAGGAGTTAATGGTCTAGGAAATTTGTTTAACAGGATCCTAGCAGAGAACTTCCCAAACATACAAAAAGACAGGCCTATTCTGATAAAAGAAGCTTTTAGAACTCCAAATAGACCAGAACAGAACAGGACATCCCACTGTCACATTATAATCCACACAGGATCAATTCAGACCAAAGAAAACATTCTTAAAGCTGTCAAGGAGAAAAGATCAATAACCTATAAAGGGAAAACAATTAGAATAATCTCAGATTTCTCAGCAGAGACAATCAAAGCAAGAAGAGCCTGGAATGATGTATGCCATGCCCTAAAGACAAACAACTATCAACCAAGAATTCTGTACCCAGCTAAACTCTCCTTCATAACCAAAGGTCAAATAAAAAAACTTCCAGAGCAAAGAAAAATTGAAACAATAGATCTCCACCAAACCAGCCCTACAAAAGTTTCTTAAAGATATCCTACACATAGAAAACCAACAAGACCACAATAAAGGCAAAGAAACTGCACCCAAACTGAGAATCCAAGAACCATAGGAAGAACCCAGTTGCTGCAGCCCATAAGAAGGTGGATAAAATGGCAGAAACTACCAAATACCTCTCAGTCCTATCTCTCAACATTAATGGACTTAACTCTCCAATTAAGCGACATAGACTGTCTAGTTGGATTAAAAAGCAAGATCCTTCTATCTGCTGCCTTCAAGAGTCACATCTTTCCCATAAAAACAAACACATTTTCAATGTGAAAGGCTGAAACAAAATCTACCAAGCAAACAGCCCCATAAACAGGCGGGAGTTGCAATCCTAATATCAGATAAATAGACTTCAAATTAAAATTAGTAAGAAGAGATAAACAAGGTCACCACATACAAATTAAGGGATCTCTCCTTCAGGAGGATATTACAATTCTAAATATCTATTCACCAAACAACAGAGCCCAAATTTATCCAAGAAACACTACTTTCCCTCAAATATCACATAGATCCAAAGACATTAATTGTTGGGGACTTTAACACACCACTATCCCCACTAGATAGATCAACTCAGCAAAAACTCAACAGAGAAACCGCAGATCTAAACAACTGCATAGATCAACTAGATTAACAGACACCTACCGAATATTTCACCCAACAGCAGCAGAATACATGTTTTTCTCAGCAGCACATGGAACATTTTCCAAAATAGATCACATTTTAGGCCACAAAGCAAACTTGTCCAAATTCAAAAACATTAAATTTACACTTTGTATTTTCTCAGACCACAAGGGAATAAAATTAGAACTCAACACCAAAAGTCACCAAAGAAAGTCCAGTATCACATGGAGGCTGAACAACACACTGCTGAATCAAGAGTGGGTCATGGAAGAGATTAGAAAGGCAATTCAAATGTTCATGCTATTCAACAAAAATGAACACACAAATGACCAGCTCCTCTGGGACACAGCAAAGGCAGTACTCAGAGGCCGGTTTATAGCTCTGAGCTCCTACATCAACAAATTGGAGAGATCTGAAACTAGCAATTTAATGACACATCTAAACCTCCTTGAAAAAGAGCAGCAAGATAAACCCCAATCCAGTAGACGGAAAGAAATAATTAAAATTAAATCAAATTAAATGAATTAGAATCCAAAAAACCATAGAAAGAATCAACAAAACAAAGAGTTGGTTCTTCAAAAACATTAACAAAATTGACAGACCCATAGCAAATCTTATCAGAAGAAGAAGGGAATATACACAAATAAATAAACTCAGAGATAAGAATGGAAACATCACCACAGAAACAACCAAGATTCAGAACATTATAAGGGAATACTTCTCAAAACTTTATGCTAATAAGTTTGAGAACTTGGCAGAAATGGACCTTTTCCTAGCAAATAATGACATGTCCAAACTAAACAAAGATGAGTTAAACCTTTGTAACAGGCCCATATCAAGCACTGAAATAGAAACAGCAATAAGAGACCTCCCATCTAAGAAAAGCCCAGGACCAGATGGTTTTACAGCAAAATTCTACAAGGCCTTCAAAGCAGAGCTCACACCAATACTCCTTCAACTCTTCAATGAAATTGAAAGAGAACTCATTCTATGAAGCCATTATAACCCTCATCCCAAAACCAGTCAG
>NW_012267219.1:20711472-20725328 GCF_000151885.1 Dipodomys ordii | reverse complement strand
GAGCATTTAATACTAAGTACTATTACTTGTAACCACATTCTTGCACATGTATGTTATACATTTTCATTTTCTGATTGGAATATAGTGATAAACAATAATTTAATATATATATATTTTTTAAAACCTCCCACACTATAAGCCATGATTCTTTGTGACATGTGAGGTAATAGAAGTAATGCAATTAATATGTTATATAGTATCTCATTATTTTAATAAACTTTTTAACAAAAAAATCAATAGATTTATTGAATTTAATATGATTATTAATACTGTTCCAAATTTGAAAGCAGATATCTCAGTCAGAAAACTATGCTCTGAATCTGGGCACCGGTGGCTCATGCCTGTAATCCTAGCTACTCAGGAGACTGAGATCTGAAGATCATGGTTCAAAGCCAGCCCGGCAAGAAAGTCAGTGAGACTCTTATCTCCAACAAACCACCAGAAAGCCAGCAGTGGCACTGTGGCTCAAGTAGTAGAGTGCTCACCTCGAGCTGAGGGACGGTGCTCAGGCCCAGAGTTCAAGCCCCATGACAGACAAAAAAAAAACAAAAACAAAAAAAAACCAAAAGAAAACTATGCTCTGAGAGGAAGAATAGGAAAGTAAATGTAGGCAGAAAAAAATCAGAGGACGGACTGGTCTTTTAGCAAATTTAATGATTATAAACACTTTCCAGGTCAGAGGAAGTGGAAATTGATATCAGAAACCAAGTCTATATATGCATAGTTATTCATCATTATGCCTAAATAGAAAACATGCATTATTTCTCATTCCTTAATATGTTTAGTCATTACCAACGAATCTTTTTGTCATCTTCAATAAATCCTAATTCTAAAAAGGGAATAAACATCTCCAGGTGTTGTAAATATTATGGACTGGAGTGAAAAACCAACAAATAGTATACTTAAGATTATTTGGAAGAAATTTAATTTTGTTTGGATGTACTACAAATAACATTAACAATAGTAGTTAGAATGTGATATTAACTGTAGAAACCTCATCTAAACCTTTCTTTAAATATAATATTTTAGGCCAAATACCAGTAGCTAACATCTGTAATCCTAGATATTTAGGAGGCTGAGATCTTAAAATTCAAAGATAGCCAGTTAAGAAAAGTCTATGAGACTCTTATTAACCACAGAGGTGCAGGAAATGGATCTGTGGCACAAGTAGTTGAGAACTAGTTTTAAGCATAAAAGCTCAGAGACTGTGCCAAGGCTGGGGTTCAAGTCCCGGAGCTGGTGTGGACACACACATACATACACACACACACACACACACACACACAACTAAATAAATGTTAGCTATTAACACCAGAATACTAAAGACTATAAATATTTGATAAAGCTCTAAAATATTCTTTATATAACTGTGAATTGTTTGTGACACAATTAATAAACACAAATATGTATAAATGAATTTTTTAAAATCAAAGTCACAATGAGATAATACTCTGTGATAGAAACGTTTAATTTAATCTGTCCAACAAATACTATGTTGAATGAAATGAAATTATTTTTTAGGGCAGAGATAGTTAGATACTAGTAATTTCATCTTATTTAATGTAGTATCTATTTAATCACAATGTGTATATGAGTACATTAGAGTCACTAATGATACAAGATAAGCAAATCCAAAGTCCTATGAATAAATCAAGGAATCCTTTGGAATTTTAGAGGTCATTTTATGTCTCTCAGTATTTCAGTGGTTTATCAATTCATTAAATACTATAAATATAGATTTGGTACTTGATCTATACTAAGTCTTTGCATAGGCATTTATAATCAAAGACATACAAAAGAAGTAGAAACCTCAGTCACATGAATATGAAAGTAAAATAAAGTCCATAATTTTAGAAGTCTATGCATTGTGAAAAGTCTACTGAAGTATAGATATGAAAGGCTTTTTACAAGAATAGACGAGAAACATTTGGTCTGGTTGTTGGGATTCTACCTGCTGTGATCTGGGGTACAGACTGAGATATTTCAAGATAGAAATGGAAAGGCCTGAGATAGCAATTGACACATAGTTGTGCATTCCTAAAATTCCACACTTAGACAGCTAAGGAAGGATGCTCACATTTTCCAAACTAGTGTTTTTTTGAGATTTTTGTCTCAAGAAACAAAACAAAAACAAAATGGTTACTGTCCAATGTAATGTTAGCTCAATGTTTTAATGTTTTATAGGTTTTTAATCTAGTTTAATGATCACATCAAACTGACACTTTTCTTTTCCTCATTTTACTGACCAGGAATTAAATCAGTGAGTTAAATAATTTACACCAAGATACAAAAGCTGTAAGTTGTAGAACCAAAATTTGGATTCCAGAGAACTCCCTATACCTAGATTACCTCCTACAGCACAATCTTCACTTATCCTGCCAGGCCTAGAACTCAAATGTTAACACCCAGAAGTCTAGGGCACATTTCTAAGAATGTTTCTAGGATTTTTCAACTAAGTTTATTTTTTCTCATAAGAAGCATATATGCACCTTATAACCCAATAACAGCTCTGTCAGTCACAAAAAATAACCCTATTCATATCTTCCCCAAATCTCTATAAAAAAACACTCAGAAGAATATTCTCCATAGCAGCACAAAGTAAATATTACCTATATGCTCATTACAAGTAGAGAAAATAAACACTACAGTCAATTACATAGGTGACTCTCACAAATATGATGTTGAGAAGTAACAAACACTAACTATTAATGTATGATTATTAAATTTAAAATTGGGGAGACTGTGTTACTAAAAATACTAGAAACCAATTTAAAAATTATTCTTGAAATGTTAGGAATGAGCAGGACCAATATTTCTAAGGTACTACTGATAATCTGTTTCTTGGTCTGTCTTCTGCTAAATGGTTGTTTTTAGTTAATAAAAACCTATACATCTCTGGACCTGTATTATTTGAATACTTGTGAGTGTGTTTTTAACTATGTGTCTGTGCACACAAAGGAAATGGAAGGCCATAAAGTTATAAAACAAATTTATAGTCTTTATCACCCAGAAGTGGTTAAAAACATAAGAAATCAAATGGTTTTTCTTTCTTGCTATTGTTTCTAACATACTTATAAGATGATTTCTTTGTTGCTTTATCTGACCCTACCCCACGGTATAACCCCTGTTGGTATAATTTGGAAAGGGGAAGGGGAAAAAACTGTTTAAATAGGGATACAGATGGGCCCATTGCAACAATGAGATGTACAAGACGTTATGTCGAAAAGCGTGGCTGAAATCAGGAAAGTAACTCCATATGTAATAGCCCCACAAAAAGTAAAATACTTAGGAATTAACCAAAGAAGTGAAGGACCTCTATGATAAAAACTTTAAAAACCTCAAAAAGGAAATCAAAACAGAACTTAGAAAGTGGCAAAACCTCCCATGGTCCTGGATTGGAAAGATCAACATCGTGAAAATGGCAATACTTCCCAAGGTTATCTACAAATTCAATGCAATACCTACCTATCAATATTCCAACCGCATTCTTCAAGGAAATAGAAGAGCCAATCCAAAAATTCATATGGAACAATAAAAGACCTTGAATAGCTAAAATGATCCTCAACAGAAGGAACAGTGCTGGAGGAATATCAATACCAAATTTCAAACTCTACTACAAAGCCTAGTAATCAAAACAGCTTGGTACTGGCACCAGAACAGACCTCGGGACCAATGAAATAGAATTGAAAACCCAGAAATGAACCTATAGCCATCTAATCTTCAATAAGGGAGCTAAAAACAATAGAATGGAAGAAAGACACCCTCTTCAGTAATGGTGTTGAAAAAACTGGTTAATCCTTATATATCACCCTGCACCAGAATCAACTCCAAATAGATCAAAGACCGCAGAGTCAAAGCAGACATCCTAAAAACATTGACAGGACAGAATAGGAGAAACCGTAGGTCTCCTTGGCACAGGCTGAAATTTTCTTAAAGAGACCTAGAAATACAACAAATCAAAGAAAGGTTGGACAAATTGGATTGCATGGCAAAGGACATAGCTGGCAAGATCAATAGAAAGCCCATGGATTGGGAGAAGATCTTCATTAGCCATACTACTGACAAGGGTCTCATACCTAAAATATACCTGGAACTCAAAAAATTAAATCCCCCAACAAAAAATCCTCAAAGAAACAACTGCCCAATAAACAAGTGGGCTAAAGGCTTACAGAGAAACTTCTCTGAAGAGGAAAGAAGGATGGCCAATAGACACATGAAGAAATGCTCAACCTCCCTAGCCATAAAAGAAATGAAAATCAAAACAACCTTGAGATACCACCTCACCCCAGTTAGAATGGTTATAATCAAGAACTCTAATAACAACAGATGCTGGAGGGATGTGGACAGAAGGGAACCTTACTGCATTGTTGGAGGGAGTGCAAACTTGTTCAACCACTTTGGAAAGCAGAATGGAGGTTCCTCAAAAGACTCCACATAGAGCTCTCCTATGACCCAGCAATCCCACTTTTGGGCATTTACCCGAATGATCACAAACAAGACCACACTAAAGCTACCAGCACAACCACATTTATTGTGGTATTATTTATCATAGCTAAGATATGGAACCAACCCAGATGCCCCTCAGTAGATGAACAGATCAAGAAAATGTGGTACATATATAGAATGGAATTCTATGCCTCCATCAGAAAGAATGACATTGCCCCATTTGTTAGGAAATGAAAGACTTGGAAAAAAATATTAAGCCGGCCCAAAAAACATAGGTACCATGGTTTCCCTCATTTGCAATAACTAGTATATGTCTGAGACAAGCAGAAATGGTCAGATAAGTTGATGTTAGGCAAAATGAACCCCGTGATAAGGACACAAATGTTTTTTTTTCTTGCTTGCTATTGTTTCTAACATATTTATAAGATGATTTCTTTGTTGCTTTGTATGTCCCTCCCCCACAGTATAACCTCTGCTTTCACTGTATTTGATGTTGATATAATTTGTGGAGGGGAAGGAAAAAAACAAATTATTTAAATAGGTGGACCCATTGCAACAATGAGATGTATAAGACGTTATGTCAAAAAAAGAACTTTACAACTTTGGTGTGGGGGAAGGGGAGAAATGGGAAGGGATGGGAAGGGGAAACAGGAGGAGGCAACAATGCTTGATAAGAAATGAACTCATTACCTTGCTCATGTAATTGTAACCCCTCTGTACAGTATTTTCACAATAAAAAACATAAGGAGTATAATAATTTTATTGCTTGTAATATATTATTACCCCTGAATCATATCCATGATGTGATTCTACAAACACTCAGGTAAAAAGTAACAATGTCAGAATCTCAGCACAGCTATTTGCTTAATTATCCAACCTCTGAATTCATTTAGCTTTTCATTTCTTTACCAGAAACATGAAGATACTTATGTGAGATTTGGACATCATGAAACAAAAGCAATCTATGCAAATAGCTTAACCTGCTTTTTATGTACTTTCATATACATTACATGAAACTCACTATATACCTGCAAGGTAGTCATGGCTGTGTGAGATGTTGTACAGTGTTCTTCACAATGTGGGACATACTCCCACTGGTCACACACAAAATGATTTCAGAAGGCATACAGGCATGTTCTTACATAAACTAAATTTCATAGTGAGAAAATTGTCTTCAAGGCCTTTGATTATCTTAGGAAAGTTCTCAGTTTGATGCTAATATATCTTCGGCCTCTTTCTATGCTTTACTAATTTCATTTTATTATCAAAGAAAAGAAGAAACATTATGCCAGCTTTTCATGACATTGATTTCTTTTCATGACACACACAGGTTTTATGGAAATCTCCCATTGTTAGTATTAGTGATTACCTATTTACAATTGCTATGTATTTTTACCTATGTAAATCTCATTAAGATTAAAGGTTGGATTAAAATATACATTATAATAGATATATAATGCAATTTTAAAATGGTAATTTGTGATACCACTTGACTGAAAAACTCTAATAGAATAGAAGGAAGGAATACAGAGAAAAATCAACTATTCTTGAAGTCTAAAAATCTAGATTCTATAATAAGTCCAAAACTTACTATGGGGTCTCTGCAGAGATCTGAGTTGCTATATACCAAATGTGGAAATTTGTATCTGAGCTATTTTTCTTGTAGGGGTATTATGAGAATCAAATTAGCTTAGTAAACATACTCCTCATGCAAAAATCCATACAAATCTAAATAATCACTGTGGTTTAAATTTACTCCATTTGAAAAAATTAAAGTATGAGGACCTGAATGATTTGTGTAATAATGTAGTATTAATAAAGGCAGATGTATTCACATGGCTTCCTAAGTGCCTTACAACATTATTCCTCTGCCTCTATTATCCTTGCTTTCCTATTAAGCAACTCATAATTTGTAAAGTTCAAGATTCCAGAAAATGATGTTCCAGCTTGGTGAAGAGCTGCAACGGATATCATGAGTTACTTATATACACTTAACGAAGGCAAGTCATCACTCAAATTTATACTGATCAAGTTTGGACTGTACTGGACTTTGAGGCCCTGTCAGTGTGATTCTGATTCTGAATTAAAGGGTCACAATAATTTTCTGAAATCAAAGCCTGAGCTGAAGACCACACCTAGATAAAAGATTACCTTGTTGTAGAAAATCACATATACAATTTCAAATATACATATGTTCTGTTTACTCCAACAGAGTAATTCTTCTCCACATCAACATTTAAGAAGGGTTGAATCAGCAAGAAAAGTAGAAACAATATGAACATCTATGGGTATATCTTAGAAAATGCTAACAATGAACTAATAGCTTGACTCAATGGTCGATCTCTTGTCTAGCATATGGAAGTCCTGGGTTCAAGTCTCACTACCAAAAACAAACAAACAAACAAAAAAGGAGGGTGGGTGGGAGGGGGAGATGGGAAAGGATGGTAAGGTGAAACAAAGGAGGAGACAGCAGCAATGTTTGATAAGAAATGTACTTATTACCTTGCTCATGTAATTCTAACCCCTCTGTATGGTATTTTCACAATAAAAAATGTAAAAAAATAAAATAAAATAAATTTTTTTAAAAAAACAGGAAACCATTGATTTAGCTGGATTCAAGCCAGCACAGACCTGCAAATGCTCCAGACTTTTACTTCCAATTAACAGAAATAAAAAACTAGAGGAGTAGCTCAATTGGCAGAGGGCAGACTATGAGCAAAAAAGCCAAGAAAGAACATATGGAGACTAAGTTCCACTTCCAGTGTTGGTATTAAAAACATCAAATACAAACATGGTTTTTACTTTAATCATTAAATTTTTGGTAGGAAGTAAAAGAAGAAGCCAAAGTTATGGGTATAAATCTAATTGCTTAATTCTAGTTTTAGTATGAAGCTTGCATGCTTAATATATTCAATTCACGTATGCACTTAAGGTAATTTGAAAGCAAAGGAATTTATGATGGAGGCTTTATGATAATGGAATCATATTATTGAATTATAGATACCTTAAGAAGAACATGGTATAATATCTATAATTTATGTATTATCTAAAAATCTTGGGAGACTAAAATTTTTCTCAGAAGCACAAATTCTAAGTCATAAGATAGCTTTTTCCACAATAATAAATACTTCCAATATATAGAAGTTTGAAATTCAGAACTGTGGGGAAATATACAATATATAGAATATATAGTCATATTGAAAAATAGATGGTCCACAATCGACTATGCCTAAGCTTCATAATATTTGAGTTTATGATGCCATAAAAGTGGCAGCTGGGTTCCTACAGTGCTACTCAGATAGCCTAGATCTGAGGATCATGGTTTGAAGCGAGCTAGACAGAAAAGTCTTTGAGACGCATCTTCAAAAAAACAGTAATGAAGCTGTTGTTCAAGTGCAGAACACTACCTTTGAGCAACCAGGAATAGCACCCAGGCCCTGAGTTTAAGCCCCAGCACTGTCACAAAAAAGAAGAAATATACATTTAGTAGAAAACATACTTGCAAATGTTAAATTTAGTCCTTAACCAGACAACTTGATAGTTTCATAATGGTAGTAAACCACCAATCACCAATCTTCTTTTTTGAAGCAACTATTACATGTATTTACTGTGTACATTTTAAATCAGTTTAAACATTCATTTCTTCAATCTGTAACTTGTTTATGATTAGGAAAAATCAAAAGGCTCTAGGAAGGTGGCTCAGTGGTAGAGTGCTTGCCTTGCATGCATGAGGCCCTGGGTTCGATTCCATAGCACCATATAAGCAGAAAAAGCTGAAGTGGTGCTATGACTCAAGTGGTAGAATGCTAGCCTTGAGCTGAAGAGCTGAGGGACAGCACCCAGGCCCAGAATTCAAGCCCATGACTGACCCCTCCCCCCAAAAAAGAAAATCAAAAGGGCTGGGAATGTGGCTTAGTGATATAGTGCATGCCTAGCATGCATGAAGTTCTGGGTTAGATTTCTCAGTATCACATAAACAGAAAAAGCTGGAAGTGGCTCAAGTGATTGAGTGCTAGCCTTGAGCAAAAGAAGCTCTGGGACAGTACCCAGGCCCTGAGTTCAAGCCCCCAGACTGGCCAAAAAATAATCAAAAGCTCTATACATACATCATGACTATTTATATTTATACAATTAGCCTACATTGCAATAACATGCAAAATATATATTCTTATATCTAAATATAACAGTACCCATTGAGAACCCTTTCCTGTCTACCTCTGTATTTTTCCCAGAATCTAGTAACCACCATTCTAATCTCAACTTATATGAGATCAAAACCTTTTAATTCCAAATATGAGTAACATATTGATATATATTTTAATAAGTTTTTTATTGTGAAAATACTGTAAAGAGGGGTTACAGTTACAGGAGCAAGGTAATGAGTACATTTCTTATCAAGCATTGTTGCCTCATCTGATTTATTTCACAGAAATGATGTTCCTTAGTTCCATTCATTTTGTAGTAAATGAAAGGATTTCATTCTTTAAGGACTGAATAGTATTCGGACATATACATGCATCACACATTCTTTATTCATTCAACAACTGTAGGACATTTCAATTGTTTCCACATCTTGGCTGTTGTGAATAATACTGCAATCAACTTGGGAATGCAAATGCCTTTCAACATATTGGTTTCACTTCCTGTGGATAAACATACCCATATAGGATATTTCAAACATTATATGTTGCATCTATTTTTAATTTTCTGAATATCCTTCATATGTTTTCCATATTAGTGACACAAATTCACATTCCCAGCATAGAAATAAAATTTATAATAGTATGCAGGTGGGACGCAATATAACATTGTAGAAAATAAAATTTATCCTTATTCATCCCCTGACAAAATCTTATTCCACCTTGTCAGGTCAAAATAGTGGCTGTTTTTATCCAATGAAACACAAAGTTACTGTAAAGCCATCAGCACAACCATGTTCATTGCAGCACTATTTACCACAGCAAACATATGGAATCAGCCCAGAGCTCCTCAATGGATGAATAGTTCAAGAAAATGTGGTATATACACAATGGAATTGTTTTCATCTATTAGGAAGAATGATGCTATACCATAATAAAAGAAATAGAAAGACTTGGGAAAATTATATTAACCAAGCCATACCCCTCATTTTTGGCAGCTAGAATGTAACTATAAATCTATTAGTAAACACATTGGGTGGTGAGCAAGTAGTTACAAATGAATTGACTGAAGTATAATAAATTCTATGGAGAACTCAATTAGTACAATCTTTTAGAAATACTAAGAAAACACCAACAAAAAACAACATCATAAAATGGGCAAATCTAAGCTCTGTGGAGGGCCAAGGGGAAAAGAGTAGATGAAAGAAGGGAGGAAGTGGTGTAGAATGCAGTCAAAATTCATTGTATATACCACAAAATTAAGAAAAGTAAGGGAGCAAGTGGGTCGAAGTGGGGTGAGAATGTTGAAGGGGTTACAGTGATCATAACGCATTGTATTCAGAAATTGCTTTGTTATATGCTACCTCCTTTGTACAACATTTTCAAGACAATTTACAAAAGAAAAATAATTAATAAAAGAAGGGAAAAAGCAGTTGTTGGAAGAAAGAAGGAGAAAAGGCTAATCTAACTCTCATCCTTCCCCTCCCATGTAATTTCCAGTCTAAAAGAGACCCTTTTTAAATAAAGTAATAGTAGAAAAGTTTTAATGTATGAAAATTCAGAGTGTGGATGCAGGTACCAGACATTCTAATTTTTCAAATGACATTTAGATGGTGGAAGAAACAGTTTTAAATACCAATGTGAATTGTGTTTACTAAGAATACTCATTTATATTTATCAAATAAAAAGTGAAAGAAATTATAATGCTTAACCACATTTGTGTAAGCTATTTTCTATATTTTCACCTGAAAAAAACTATTATCCTGTGCTAAAAGAACCACAAAGACATATAATAGAATTTTCATGGGTGAAAGGCTCACTCCTAGAAAGTGCTGCCTTAAAACTATTAAAAAGTAAAACAGTAATTGTAAAAGCTAGAAATTCTTGCAATGAGAAATCTGGATCTCAGTTCAATAAGTACCTTTGGTATGAAGTTATAATTAAATATGGGTTATGAATCAAATTAAAATAAGTCTTTTATAAGATTTAGGAAGGTTTTGTATTAAAAAATAAGAAGAAGGCAATTCAGAATGGAAACTTCATTTCCTGTTGACCTATAAAGTACAAAGAGAGGAAGAACCAGATATTTCAAGCTTTGGCGATGTAAAGGATTTGTATTTTATTGAATCTACACCCAGAGCCATTGTGATTATACACATACAATCTATTTAATGTCTCATGTTCATTAATTCCTTCCAAATATGTTGGGAATATCTCCTTACTATTTCAAATATTTATTTCATTAATAATAGGGGAATAATAAGGAACTAGTCAGAAATTTTCGCTACTCAGGAAATACAGAACAATGAATAAAAAGAATGAAGAATGTCAACAAGTGAGACAAAGCATAAGATAGCTTCAAAGGGAGCCTGATGCCTGTGGCTCATGCCTTTAAACCTAGCAACTCAGAAGGTTATATCTGAGGATCTCAGTTCAAAGTTACCCTAGGCAGGAAATCTGTGGGACCCATTAACCAGAAAAAAGCAGAAGTGGAGCTGGGGCTCAAGTGGTAGAGAACCAGCCTTGAGAAAGAAAACTAAGAGACAGTGTTCAAGCCCTGAGTTCATGCTCCGGTACCAGCACAGGAGGAGAGAGAGAAAAAGAGAGAGAATGAGAGAGAGAAAGAGAGAGAGACAGAGACAGAGACAGAGACAGAGTTAGAGATGATTTCAAGGGATAACTTACAACCCCCTAGAAATGTGGGAAAGAGTAAATGATGACCCATCAATCCTTACTTTGTTAACAGTTTGAAGTGTGATTACTATACCACTTTCAATATTTTTTTTCAGTACCAGGGATTAAGCTCAAAGCCTCACACATGCCAAGCAAGTGCTCTATCACGTGAGCCACACTCCCAGCCCTCAATAGGCTCTTAAATGACAACCAAGATAAGGCATGTATTAAGAAAAGTATTACAGTCAAATAGGAGTAAGTTAGTGATTTAAGATCTCTATTTGCATTATTTTAAATCTGATGGGTTGTCTCTACTTCTGAACAAAAGAAACATTTTTTCTTATCATTCTATGTCATGTTACAGAAGTCTTAGGAGGATAAATATGAGTCTTTATCTCAAAATGGTTTATGTAGACTATCGCACTTATCTTCCAATTTTTTCAAGTGATTTCTGTTATTTTACTTGATCCTGCTTCTTTTTTTAATTACTGAAATTTATTACTATAATCATCACAATTCTCCCTGTCTATTTCGCTAACAGAGTCAGAAGATAAGGAACTGCACAGTTAAATAAGTATCCATTGAAAATATCTCACAGGAAACCTAGATTATAAAACTACCCTGAGATCCACAGGACATTAATTTTGGATTTGAAAATACTACTTTAGAAAACGAATATTGTTTACTTAAAAGGAAAAAATGAGAGTAAAGAGCAATGGGCGATGTAGAGATCAAAACAATATAAAAGAAAAATAATCAGAAAGGAAAAAGTAAAACCATGCCATGTGGAAAAACATATTTCCCCAATGTGTTATGAAAAGTAACAAATACTACTAAATCACACTGAGGAAGAAGTATTTCTTCATCATGATTTTCTACAGATGTCAGCTGTGGCAAGCCACTAATGTATGTTCAGAGAAATAAATCTGAATGAATGGATTTATTTGAAAAACTTTAGTTTGATGTTTAAGCTTTCTTGGAAGGATCTCTAGTTTTGGGGCTTGGGTTTTTTTTGATATACAAATGCAGACTTGGAGCAATCTTATTTATAAGATGAAGGCAGTAATGTTCTGTGAAATGTAAATGCATCATTATGGTAGTAACAATCATAACCTTGGCCTTTCTTCTTATCTCCCACTCTCCCTACATGTAGTAGCATTTCCCTTTTCTATCTCTGATCATGATATTGCAATTCTCCTGGAGTCTGAAGTTGTAAACACAAGATTAGATAGACTCCTGGCAGCTAGCTTTTTACTAGCTGAGCAAACTAACATTTCATCGCCAAGTCTCTGGCCTTCCCCATGCCTTCCATACATTGGTTTCACAAAACCACAATACATGTAACTTGAACATAGTAGGCATATACTATGGGAGGCTATGCAATTGTTACATTATAATTATCTACCCTTTTCCCCCATCTTTTATCACTGAGCCTTTTGAATTCCAGTTTCTAGTAGTGTCTGTAGCTCCATTCCTTTCCATTGGCCTTTTTTGGGTATATTTCCAGATTGTAGCCTCTTTAAATAAAAGCACAGTACCTAAGGGTACTACAACCTGTTTTTTTTTCTTCCTTATCAACCCCTTTCAAATGAGACACCCAATCTATACAAAAGCAAAAGCAAAAAAGCATATCAACAAGACATTTTGAGATGGAAAAGCCTAGAGTTACTAAGCAAGCAATCTTCTGTGCAGCCTTTTGTTCTGAATAAGATCATCTGTCTGACATAAGGTGTTTAATTTATGTTCAGTACTTTTCATCAGGGGTTCAGATGATCATCAGGAGACCTGATGATCACTGTAATAGAGAAAACCTGAGAATAGTAAGAGTTCCTCTTTTACCACCAATATCATAGTCTTCCTATGTACTCCAAGTTTTTGTTGATTTTTTATCACAAGAACTTTGAAAACAAGTTGTATTGTTTTCTTTCCTTTTTCTTCTCTCACCTTTCCCCCTTCTTTCCTCCCATCTCTTCTCCTCCTCTTTCATCTTCTCTTCATTGGATCTAAAAGGATGGATGATCTTGTTTCAGAACATTCTAGAACAGTTTGGGTACATCAGTGAGTATTAGGTCCCAGCAATATTCCTTCACTTATCAAGCACATTTAGATTCCCTGTTCTAAATGAATGACATTAAATATATTATGATAAAATATTCATCATGCTTGAATAAAGCTTTATTTCTATTTTTAATAGACTTAAAATGAGTCTTTTATTGAAAAGAATCTTATTTCACTAGTCTCATCACTTTTAACATCAAATGAAAATATTTCATCATAATTCCAATATATCCTTCCCCTCAAGATCAAGGAAATGTAGTTTGGGTTACTAATAGTTAAAACTCTAGACTTACTGGCTTATTACGAACTAAAATAAAGGAGAGATATGTTCATGCCTGCAATCCCTGTTACTCATGAGGCAAAGACAGCAGGATTACAATCGTGACTACCTCCAAAAGAAAGCAGTGAGACCATGCCTTAAAAGACAAAAGAAAAGAGAAACATTATATTAAGTGAAGTAAGCCAGGCCCAAAGAAACATAGGTCCCATGGTTTCCCTTATTTGCAATATCTAGTATATGTATGAGTCAAGCGGAAAAGG
>NW_012267219.1:20683461-20711157 GCF_000151885.1 Dipodomys ordii | reverse complement strand
GGCTGCAATGCTTGGTAAGAAATGTACGCATTATCCTGCCCATGCAATTGTAACCCCTCTGTACAGTATGTTCACAAATAAAATAAAATTAAATTAAAAAAAAGACAAAAGAAAAGAGAAAGATAATAAGAAAGAAAAGGAAAAACGTTAAAAGAAGTTCATCCCCAGTAGAAAGCAGGGGCTGGGAGGGGAAGGGTAGGGAGGAACAAAAGAGAGAGGAGGCAAACAAGCCGTACAATAAAAAGGAATTTGAGGAAATACTTTATTTAGAGCTTCCTAAAAATGAATTTTAGACATATTAGATGTACAAGGACCTACAAGGATGGTTACTGGGCAGAATTCTACATGTGTGGGAGAAAGGAATCTTTGAGTAGTTGTTTATATTGGGGAAGAACTTCAGCCTAAATGTGAAAGAGGCCCATCATTATGGCTACTGTTTAGCCAGAAGTTGGTGAGGATCTTTGTATGATCTTTAAGGACTACAGACTTGAATTGTTTCAATATATTTTTCTCCCTTCTTTTATATCCAGTTTGGCATTATGTTTCCAGTGCCTGTCACACTGCCGTCCTTTTGAACCCACACCACAAACTAATAATTTGCTTTAGAAACATTTTATGTGATGTTGCCCTTACTGGATATAAAGACATACATCTAGACATAAAACTAGTTAACATTAAGGTCATTTAGGGGCTTAAAACATCCATTTAAGACACACATGCAAACACACACACACACACACACACACACACATACACACACTCACACAACATGATCCTATTACAAAATATCCAGAACTCTATAGGAACTAAAACAAAAATCACAAAAGAATGCTTATAGGAATAAAAAGAAAAGTGCCATCCTCTTAGGGTCATCAGTTTTCCCATCTCCTGTAGGCTTCTTAGTCAAAAGGATAAGATAAAAAATGATAACTTACAGCAAAATCTCACCCACATGTATGAATGATTTTTTTGTAATAGTGACTCCAATAGTCTATAGGGCATTGTGTTGTCCCTGTTTCTTCAATTATATTTTTTCATATGGCTGCATTCCCGCCATCTGTTTCTGGGTCAAGAAGAAGCCAAGGTGACCAAAGGGACAGCTCAATTCTTCATACACCTGAATGTCTATGACACATCATTATGTTATATTTTACACATTTCTGCATTCTATCCATCCTCACTCTTACTCATAAATGCCTTCCCCCTGTTAAAGATAGTTCCCACCAGACAGACATTGTGAAAGAGCTCCCATCTCAAAACAAAGAAAAATTACCCCCTGAGGTAACTACCTTCCTTCAGCCAGTCTCTCCTTTCTCCCTCTCTCCTTCTCTCTCCCTCCCTCCTTCTCTCTCCCTCTCTCCTTCCCCCCCCCTCTCTCTCTGTCTCTCTCTCTCCCTCTCTCTCTCTCCCCCCTCTCCTCCCCTTTCTCTCCCTCTCCCTTTCTCATCCAGTAATCCTTTAGCTTATCCCATTCCATGGAAATGATAAATGGTAGCTGTGTCCACTGTCTTCACTGGTACTATGTCCTCTGGCTGCTTTTCAGTCATCTCAATCAATCTGCAGCATTAGACAGAGGTGATCACACACTACTCCTCACAACTGCTTCTTCACGTCATTTCCATCAAACCACTTCCTCTTCATCTCGGTCTTTTTTCTTCCTTTCGTCCCTTCCTTCCTTCCTTTCTTCCTTCCTTTTTTTGAGAAAACTTAATCTCCTGGAATCTTCTTGTTTTCAGAGAACTAAGCTTGGAGTTCCCCTGTACATGATCTTTAGGCTCCACATCTTGACTTATGAGCTTCTTCCATTTACATCCTAGCTGAACCTAGTTATCTTAGTAACTGATACTTAAAATCTCATGTCTCAGCATAGTTTCACATCATGAAGTAAACTACTTTAAATTACCTCCATATCAAAGTTATTTCACTGCTTTTGGGCTTGAAAATATTACCTAGATTTTAAAGTTACTATGAAGTTAAACTTAAATATCTTAAGTGAACATGTATCATATTTAATTTTTAATATGTTTTTATTGAAAAATACTATACAAAGGGGTTACAATTACATGAGTAAGGCAATGAGTACATTTCCTATCAAGCATTGTTACCTTCTCCTTTGTTTTTCCCCTACCTTCCCTTGCACCTCCCCAGCTCTTCCCTCCCTCCCCCTCAAGTTGTAAGTTTTTGTGTCTCTTGTATGTTCTTCCCCCATGGTGTAAACCCTGTTTTCACTGTATTTGATGTTGGTGTCATGCATCTTGTATATACATTTTTCTAATTTGGAGAGGGGAAGGGAAATAACAAAATGCTGAAATAAGGATATAGGTTGACCCATTGTAACAATGAGATGTACAAGACACTATGTTGAAAACATATATTATTTTAAAGTGCTAAATATACACAAATAATTGAATATTAGAAATAAGCTAAGATATTAAAACAGGCCTAGATACTAAAAATGTGAGTGGCTAACACAGGAAGCTACTTTTCAAAATGCATTCCACTGTGCAAAATATTAAAATCTATCCTATAAGATGATTCATTTTCTAAAAGAAAGTGTTGTGTTAATTTTTAATTTTTAGCATGTGCTGATGCAGTTGTTTTCCTGAATTACTCCTTCAGAAGAAACAACAAAAATGTTTCCTGAAAAGAAACAAAATGAAATAACACCAAACCACTCAGTGAGACAATCTCCATCAAGAACATTTGTTTCTTGATGAGTGTTGGTGTAAAATTATTCCCAGGGAGGATGAGCACTAAAAAGAAAAATTGATTAATTACCACATTTAACACAATGTAAAGAGGAAAACTTTAAAGTTCAAACAAGTCTTGAATTATTTTTATTACACTTTAGCAATAGTTACCAAGTCATAAATAGATTGGCACCATGGATGCTGTAAGGACCTTCTTGCTCTAGAAGACTAATTATCAGAGACTTGTTTTGAGACATAAAAGGGTCAGTGGGGGATCCAGATGGCTGATAAATGTGGCTTGGATTAAAGTACACTGTACAAACCAAATACTATTTTTGCAACCTAATGATTTTTGAAGACTATTCGCTGGGTAATTATGATTAATCTAAAAAGAAATCTGGCAACTGGTGCTTTTAATTCAATTTATGGGTGATTAGGGCGTTGAGAAGGTAAGATAATAGCTCCCTTAATGGGGCAGCTTTTAAGTACAAAATTACCTTTTGAATGCTTGAAGAAAAACATTTCAAGATCAGAAAGACCCTGCAGAGATTAGTGAAACTTCTGAAAAACACTCTTCATCCTCGAATAATCAAAGAAAATAATTTTTTCCCCCTCTCAATTTCAACTTCTCATTCCAGGTTAGTCAATTCATCCACATTGTCACATTCTCAATCTCATCTTCCTGCTGAACTTTAATGATCCCAAACCATTTTTTTCCTTTAAATTTCTGTCTTTCTTGTTTACTTATTCTTCCATATGGAAGAATCTGGTTCCATCCTCATTAACTTCATGTTTGTTTGTTTGTGTATATGTATATGTGTTAGGTATTTTCATTAACTTCATTTCTTTATTTCACTAAATTCTTTATTTCAACCTTTCATCTGTGGACCTACGTTTTAATCAAATTTGCAACCTGGTTCTCTTGAGGAGTTGTTAAATTATTCAAATGGGATATATAAGTGGATAGGATTGAGAGGAACTTATGATTATTAGAGCAGATATTACCATACACAGCATCAAACTAAAATGTTGAGATAGTAAAGAGGGATAGCAGAAAATAGTATTTTATCGAGGGGAAATCTGTGTGAATTCCTGGGGCATATGTAAGAAATGTGGTCACAGCATATTCTGTTACTCTATTGGACCTAATTCTATATTCAAAGTTCACCTGTTGGAAAACTTTGATGGATATCGGTACATTTCTCAAGTTGCCCAGTTTCTGATGCCCATTATTCTGATGTTTATGTATTTGTGATCAAGTTGTTAAAAATGTCCGTGATAGTCAAAACAATTGTGTATTTCACCAGTGATAATCTCAGCATTTGTACTTAACATCACTGATCTATTTCTTGGCATACAGAGTATCGAAAAATGTGACTCAGCAGGGAAAGTTAAAAGACTTAAATATGTGAAAGTATAATAGAAATTGAAAGGGTAGACACATTGTTAGATTGCAGTTATACTGAAATAGCCAAAGATTTAGTTGACCAATATATAGAAGGAATATATATTTTGTTGTGTATGTCTATATACACATAACACATGTGCACGTGCGCGCACACACACACACACACACACACACACATAGACACACAATGTTACAAAACTTCATTTTCCCCAGTTAGGTACCTGTATCAATCAGGATTTTCAATGCAAAAAATACTTAGCATAAATAAGTTAAGGGACAAAGGATTTAACGTGGTTTCAAGTGTTTTGGCCCATCATAGCATGTAGAAAAATAGTTCAACTCATGGTGCATAGGAAGCCGAGAATAAAACTGTACTGATCTGCTTTATTATTTTTGGCTCTCTTATTCAATATGGACTCCCATCACATGGTATGGTGCTACCCACATTCAGAATCGATATTGCTGCCCCTCCTCTTAAGTAATAGTCTCACATGTCTTCACAGACACACTCAGGGGTGTATTTTACTAATCTATGTGGTTCCCAATCCATTCAAGCTGGCAATCAAAATGAACCATCTTAGGGTCATTTTCTATCAACTTGACACTTAAACACATCTCCTTGATCCATTCAGACTGCATCTGGAAGGGAAACCCACACAAATTCTAACATCAGGCTGCTTCAAACTGAGGAATTACTAAAAGCCTGGAAAGAGAACTAGAACAGATCTCCCTTGCCCAGCAATTTGAGAAGGATTACAGACAGCTGAGATCTTGTTTTGGACCTTAGGCCCTCCAGAACTCTAAGACAAAAATTTCCTGTCCAAACCCATTCCATCCTATGATAGCTTGTTGTTGCTGCCCTTAGCAAAGAAGCAAAGCTGCTGATGTGCATATTTGTCTTTAGGAAAGAAGTAGAGAACTTCCAAACTTTTTTTATGAACTAGTTTCCCACATACACTCTTTTATTAACATTGTTAACAACAGTATTGACAAACCCCAAGTTAAGCAGCGATAGCCTGCAGATGTAAATGATTTCTAAGACTTCATATCAAACATTTGTTTGATTATGCACATGCTCTCTTGTAAAATAATTCTTGAGTCATTTCTAAGAAAATCCATCATCCTAAAATCAATAGGGCAGAGTGAAGTTCCTAGGAGTCATTTCTTCAAAATTCTTCCAGTACTGAATGCTGTATTTTTATATAAATATCTTTTATATAAATATGGTGTTACTTATATTCAGTGCATTTAAATACAAATCAAAATCCAAAGTCTTTAATGTAAGTTTTCTATTTCTCTCAGAATGAAATCATCTTCTATTTGAGCATATTTCTGACTGTCAGGTCCCTAGTAGGACAGAAAAAAATAGATATGACCCTTGGCTACTTGATAAAGGAAGAATTTTATTAGCTTTACTACAGTCTAGCTGAAAATGAACACTAAGGGAAAAAAGTAGAATAACAATCCCTGTGTTCATCTAATAAAACTTTTTGTCAGCATTATCAAACATGAGGCCTAAACTGAATTTATACTGTCTTGTGTTTTCTGTTAGCCAAACTAGGTTTAACCAATGATTGACTATGATTCTAAGTAACTATCAAGCAAAACTAATGTTAATAATATACTCTTTTTGAGCAAGTCTGTTTGAGAATATTGTAAATTATAGGGCTTTCATATTCCATGAAATTGATACTCAAAGGCATGGAGAATTTCTTATATATCTTTCTATATCTTGTAAAAGATATAGACATATATAGAGAAGATCATCCAATATATTGCAAACAATTTTATAATGCTCTAGGCTATTTTATTTTTATATTTGCTATTTAGGAAGTCTATATTATTTGGAATCAAAATAAAATACTTTTAAAGTATTTATATTAAGTTGTAATAATGACTTGCAGAAAATAAATAGATCTCAACCTAGTTAAGATATGGGCCCAATGCTGACCTGAAATAGACTAGGAATATTTCTACCTCTGAGCTTATATAGAAAACAACAACAACAAGACAAGATGATTCAAAATATAAATAATTACAGTTTAGGTATAGACAGAGCCTATGGTTAAGTCCAAGGCTTATATTCATATAACTAGCAAATATATTATGTACATAGCTGAAGATAGAATAAAGAAACTCACTGAAATTTGTTGAGTAATAGAGTGGTACGGAGAATATAGAAAGAAAAATAGAGGGTGCTAACCTGAATAAATTTCCATGTATTCATTTGTAAAATACAATTGCAAACCCCTTTGTACAATTCAATACACATGAATGACAAGAATGGAGAGCAGTAAGATGGAGAAGATAAAGAGAGAATGTGAAGGAATGTAAATATGCTTATATACTGTGTGAAAAAAGAACAATAAAACCTGTTGAAATTATTTAAGAAAGCAGGAAAAATATGAAAGAGAGTTCTGGGAGGGGGTGAACTTATATTGGGCAACACTAAGCATGTATGAAAATATCCCTCCTTACAATCAATATATGTTAACAAGAATTGTCCTTCCTAGTAGTAATTTCTGTTTACTATGTAATTTTATGTAAATGAAAATTTAAATTTACTGTTCTATTTGAACACTTTAAATAACAAAGGTGCTAATCATATAGAAATTTTCCAGAGTTTTGTCAAATAAGATACAAATCAAACTTATTAACATGAATCATTTAATAAATATTCTTACTTTACTATATAAAATTAACATAGAAATGAACATTTCCATACAAAAAATTACTTGTTTGGACATTGTTTTAGAGCTGCTTAGTTACTTGGTTGGGATGATCATGGTTGATCTGAGGCAAGAAATGAGTGAGACCACAACTCAAACAACAAACTAGCATTGTGGTATGCATCTATGGTCCCAGTTGCATGGAAAGCCTAGGTAGGGGGAATAGATTTCTGTGTGAAATGGAACCAATGCAAGAACATGAAATCCTGTGCAAAAAACAGCTAAAGCAAAAATAGCTAAGAGTGTGCTTTAAGTGGTCGAATGAGTGAGTAGCAATCATCAGGCTCCACTTTCAAATCCTAGTGCCATACTTTAAAAAAAAATTAGAATATTCATTCATCTAATATCGACTGGTTCAAATGATAGAGCATTTGACTAGCAAACATAAGGCCCTGGGTTCAAATCCCAGTACTGCCAAAAAGTTATTCTGTCTCTGGAGAGAAATTTCTATCACTAAGCTAGTCAGTTTATAGGCCTTATTACCATAGCACTCAACTTGCATCCTACTGATAATTACAGACCAAAACCAAAGAAAACAAGTATAGACATAATGTCAGATTATGATATATGCTATTAAAATAAATGAATCAGAGTGAAAGGATAAGACTGTTATGGATAGTAACTACCTTTCTATTAGACAACTAAGGGAGACAGAATGAGTAATACCTGAATGAAAATAAAATTAAACAGAGACAAAACATGATACTATGGCCGACAGAATTATCATCAGGCACAGAAGCCTTAAGTGATTGTATTTGACAAAGTCAAGACTATAAAGACTAGTGTGGCTACTACGGAGATACTCTGAATCCAGATAAGAGAGGACATTTATTAGAGGTCCTGTCAAGATTTCACATTTTTTGTTCACTTGTCAAGATTTCATGTTCACAGTATCTTAAAAAGTCATAGGAAAGTTTTGTATAGGATAGTGTATGGGATGATGATTCAATTGCTTTGTTTTTATGCACACTTTTATACATCCTACCAAAGTTGTGCTATCTGGACCCGAACAGTGTGGACTTATCCCACCTACAATTGCCCATATATTCTAACTCTCTAGGAAGAGGTCTGGTTATTTCCCTTTATACTAGTCACTGCTTATCAAAATCTACTTACCTTTCAAGACTTTCAAGGTAAAAATGCCACTTCCTTACAAAATGCTCATTTTTTGACCAAAGTGATTTCTCTATCTTCAAATCTCTATATTCTCCCTAAGAACTATTATTCCTATGTCAGTCCAAAGACACTTTGCTATTCAGTACAACTGTCTAGTAACCAGTTGAATAAATGAAAATGTCTATAAGGCTGAGGGACCATTAATAATGGAAGTTTTAGGTCACAAGTATATTTAATTAAAATCTGAGATTTTTACATTCATGGATGAATATTATAATGTGGGGTCAACACCTTTTCTTGAATGAAGACTTATTCATTAGAGCTCTGCATAACAATCTTCCTAAACCACATTTATGATGCTTTGCATACTAATCTCAAAGGAGTTCTTTAATAGTGAAGAGCAGTTTGAATAAATCACTATAAATCTGAGAGTAGAATCCTTAAAATTGTATTATTTATTCTGCCTTTCAATATCCTCTAGGATCTTTCTCTCAAAGTAAAGTTCATAGATCAATATTATCATCAGCCAACCTTGTAACTCATCAGAAATATGGAGTATTAGGCTCTGTACCATAACTAATTTAATATGAATCCATAGTAGCAAAATGCCCAGATGATTCCCAACATGTGAATTGAATAAGTAATAGCTCAGCACATATCTAATAGAACTGCAATCATTTTAACCAAATGTCTTTCAGCACATTCCTTCAAAATATCCAGCATAGTTTTATTTTTAAAAACTTCCTAATGGGGGCTGGGAAGGTGGCTCAGTGGTAGAGCGCTTGCCTTGCATGCATGAGGCCCTGGGTTTGATTCCTCAGCACCACATAAGCAAAAAGAAAAAAGCCAGAAGTGGCGCTATGGCTCAAGTGGTAGAGCACTAGCCTTGAGCTGAAGAGTTGAGGGACAGCGCCCAGGCCCAGAGTTCAGGCCCCATGACTGGACCCAAAAAAAAAAAACTTCCTAATGTTCTCTCTCCCTTTACAACCTCATATTACATCAGTTTTCATGCATAAAACTCTTTCCATACCCCCATAAAAGCCTGTAGGCAAATTTGGCCTTAGGCTGTCATTAGGGAACTTGCCTGGTAAATTGTTTCCTAATATATAAAGTTCTGAAATAATAGACATGACTCTCTGCATCCAAGGTACATGCAATTGAGTTGTTGATAAACACATGTTCAGCTCTGGTTGCCTAAAATTGTATAATAGTACTCTCTTAATGAGAATCTCTTATCTCCTAGATTCACATGAGCTTCTCAGGCAGACAGCATCTTCCATGGTAGTGTATCTTGAGGAGTGTCACTGGGAGAGAAATGGAAGCTCATGCCTCATTTTCTCTTCACCTTACTTCCATCACCATTTCTTTTGCTCTCTGTGAGCTTTTCCTGTAATAAATCTTAGTTGTGATTACAACTGTATAGTAAGTCCTTCCAACAAATCATCAAACTTGGGAGCAATCCTGGGGCCCAAAATACAATGTAATTAACTTACCTTATTTCTAAAGCAAATAGAGCTGATTCCAGAATACACTTAACTAATTTTAGTAAGCATACAACTCAATTACTGACAGCAAGTGTGCATTAATATTCAAGAAACACCAGGAGAAATTTAGTGCATCCTAGTCATAAATCGGCATAGGTTTAGAGAGATGAAATGATATTGGTTAATTCCCCAAGGAAATCAAGCTTCTCTAAAAGTAAGGCCCCAGTTTACAAAATCTGTATGCCCTCAGATAGAATATAACACTCTAGCCTACACTTAAGTTTGAATTTTTTAACTACTAAGCATTTCATTATAGTTTAATTAAGGTAAAAGACTCACTAAGAGTTTTATGAAGGGAAGTAAAGGGCAATATATAATTAAATTAATATTTTGCCAATAAATAGTTTAACAAGAGGAAAAAATTCAGTTTTTCATTATTAACTAAATTCAAAAAACATATTAGTAGTTTCCTACTAATTGTATTGAGTGTGTTTTATCTTAGTGATTTAGGCTGTTCATTGTGGTTCCCTAAAACTCTCTAAGGTAAAGAAAAGCCACAGTGGTATTCTGGGTCAAAAACAAATATGACATTCTCCAAAGCCATCATTCTTCTTAACTTGTCAACAGATTCAGTTCAATTTGTTATATTGATGTAGAAGTTGAACTCTGAAAACAAAATAGTCCAGGAAGCACTGGGCCTTCTATGCTGGTTTGAAGGACTTTGCCATTTTGACAAGTAAAAGACTCCATTTAGAAATTATTCTTTGTGGATTACCACAATCAACAAGAACAATTGTTAAGATGTTGATTTAGCATAACAAAATCGCCTCACTTAACAACTAATATGATTTTGTACAGGTTTTAGTCATCCAAAGAGAGTTACCTTTATAAATGTAAACCTAAAATGGTCCGTCTCTGACATACATATGTTAAAAATCATTCTATTATCATTTTTTCTCAATTAAAACCCTTTGAATATCAAGACATCTGGTACCAACCAAGTTGACATGATGAAAATTCTATTTGAATCCTCCAAATTACCAGTCAACTTCAACTTGTACCAGCCTGACACAAGGAACCCTGTGTACGAGAGAACTATTAAGTGCAATTTTATACCTATTCTGATCCAAAATCTTTTGTTTTATCATAAAGATCTGAAAAATAGAATCTTGCAAGAGACATTTATGTCTTCTATTGACAAGGCAAATTAACTACAAAGTAATCATAGGTTTCATTTTAAATTCACAAAACCATACCTTCCTTTATGATTATTCTCCTTGGACTTAGCCATAAACTTTCATACAAATATTAGCATGATGAAACAATTTAAGCTTTCTTTATACTTTTAAGGCAAGAAAAATATTTCCTGTCTTTTTCAAAAACAATGGAACTGGATTTCATGTGAGTCATTTTTCAAAAATGAAAACTTAGGACAAGTATAGAAACACACAATGTTACCCAATAAATATGTACAACTTTTACATTTTATGCATCAGTTAAAAGTTAATACATATTTTAATATACCAGAGAATCTGAATTTTAAAACTTTGTGATCAGACATAAAATCTAACATACATTAAAAAAATGGAAATGAATGTGTCAATTAACAACAGGTTTTTAGACAAATAGAATCTGACCTCCTTGAAACTATAAAATTTAGTAAAAGAAGAGACACTAATCCTTAATTTTTGATGTCTTTTACATATGGACAAACTACAAAAATTATATGGATACTGGACAATATAACAGAAACTTACATCATACAATAATTCTCTGATATATATCAGTTCTCTAATTTTAATTTAAATTTTTGATCAAGTAAGTTGTATAAGCAAATCAATGTTTCATTGCTGTACTCACTTTTTTAATTAATAAGTTTTTAATTGTGAAAATATTGTACAGAGGGGTTATAATTACACGAGCAAGGTAATGAGTACATTTCTTATCAAGCATTGTTGCCTCCTCCTTAGTTTCCCCTTCCCATCCCTGCCCTCCCAGGTTTCCCTCCACCCCCCCACCTCCAGCCAAAGTTGTAAAGTTCGCTTTTCAACATAAGGTCTTGTACATCTCATTGTTGCAATGGGTCCACCTGTATCCCTATTTAAACAATTTGTTTTTTTACTTCCCTGCCACAAATTATACCAACATCAAATACAGTGAAAACAGGGGTTATACCATGGGGGAGGGACATACAAAGCAACAAAAAAAATCAACTTATAAATATGTTAGAAAAAATAGCAAATAAGAAAAACCATTTGAGTCCTTATCTTGGGGTTCATTTCGCCAAACATCAACTTATCTGACCTTTTCTGCTTGTCTCAGACATATACTAGTTATTGCAAATAAGGGAAACCATGGGACTTATGTTTCTTTGTTGGTGGGAGTGTACTCACTTTTAAGATAGCAAAACTGGAGATTTCAATATACAGGTTTTGAAATTCAAAAAGAAGAAAATGTATGCAGTGGAAAAACTACTCTGAAATGTGATGCAGTGTTACCTATACTGTCAATACTAGACTTGAATAAAAGGTTTCATTTTAATTATATTTTTATTATCTTTAAGTGGTTGTAAATAATGATTCAGCAAATCAATGTATGAGTACAATGCATGTTGATGAATGTTACCTTTCATTTCCTCAATCCCTCACAACCCAACCCATCATCTCCATTGTCTTAATTTCATAGAATATACATTGAATATTATGACTGCATTCTCCTGCCCCTTCCTCTCTTCCTGTTCATTATATTCTAAAATTAGCTAAACATTATTTGACAGCATTAAACTATAAGATCTTCTACCAAGGAAGATAGAACAAATTATCAGCAGACTATCTTTAAAAATAAATCAATAAATCAATCCAATGTCTGAAAAAAATAGAGAGCAATCTGCATTTTACTTTAAATTACTGATGCTGAGATCAACACTTAATACATAAGCTTCTGTTATTTTGTTTCATTGAGTTCAGTGTTCCTAACCAAATCTGATTCTTTCATACCTTGTATATGGGCTATTTCTATTAAAGTAATTCTCTAGTAGGGGAAAATTATATGATTCAGTATACCTTTGCCCGATCCTTTGTCACTTTTGCTCCCTTTTAGTATATACTAAGTTTAAAATTGTCCACTTAGCATTGGAATAGGAAGCCTGGAGAAAATGTGTGATGTGAATACATGAGAAAGGAGATATTTCAGATCACAATTTGTGAAGAGAAAAATCAGATCTAAAACAAGTGGGAAAAAATAAAAAACTGAAGCAAACATGTATTTAAATGTTATCATAATATTATGCATCAACATAAAATTGTATCTAAAGAATATAATTTGGTTATGCTGTCAGCAAAATTGAATTCTTGGAAAGTAAGGACGGGGATATCTTGCAGGCTGCCAATTGTGGAGCCATCAAGAATTTCCCTTTCATCTCTTCATTTCTTTGCATGTTGGGTTAATTTTTTTCTTGTGATAAAGAGACACCATCTGTTAGCTGTGGTAATGATATCAACAAATGTCTGGATCACTTTTCACATAGAAGTGAAGAACACAGCAAGCTCTTTCTCAGTCAGTGATTACAAATCTCAGGAAGAAGAATGAATGGCAGTGCCAAATCTCTCCAATGAGAAACTTGCCTGTTCCCACAGTTTTGTTCAAAAGAAAAATGCACAGAAAGTATGATAACACACACACACACACACACACACACACACACACACCTATAAACACAGCTACTTGGGAAGCAGAACGAGTAAGATCAGGCCTGGCCCACTAAGGACCCTATCGAAAAACAAACTAAGGCAAAAGGGACGGAGGCATAGGTCAAATGATAGAGTGCTTGCCTAGCAAGCACAAAGCCCTGAGTTCAAGGTATGGTGTTGCAAAATGTAAAACAGACTAAAAAAGAATGAAAGAAAGTTTCTTCCAGGCAGTGAAAACAACACGATCGCTTCATCTTATAGTTCCATCAATGTTAATGCAAATGACAAGGTTTCCCTCACCCTCACTTTGCCCCTCTCTGCATCCCTCTCTCCACCAATATCTATTTATCAGTCAATGTGCATCTCAGTGAATTCATGCCATAATTATTTTAACTCTGCACTGAAAGGCAGTATCATTTTCCCCAATCATTTATGGAAGCCAATAGATGATCTCGTAGAAGAAGGAAGTAGATGATACTAAGACGGGCAGAAGGATGAGGTGAGGAGAGAGACAAAGTAGATATTAGATACACTTAGAGGGTTAAAAGTGGGTCTAACATTCTCTAAGGCCAAAGGGTAACTATAACCTGAAACAATTAATTACAAATTTCTAAATAGAGGAAAATTATGTATAGTTTACTATCACATCAAAAAGAGACAGTTTGAGGAGCTGGGAAGGTGGCTCAGCATGAGGTGCTGGGTTCGATTCCTCAGCACCACATAAGCAAAAAGAAAAAAGCCAGAAGTGGCGCTGTGGCTCAGGTGGTAGAGCGCTAGCCTTGAGCTGAAGAGCTGAGGGACAGCACCCAGGCCCAGAGTTCAGGCCCCATGACCGGACCCAAAAAAAACAAAAAAGAGAGAAAGAGAATTTGAGGATACTAGAATGCTAATTACTCTGATTTGAACATTAGACAGTCTATTATATGTCAAATTAAGAATAGCATTTCCTTAACTGCTGATTTCAAATAAATATCAAGATCTTAAAAATATTTTCAAGAGGCAAGATCTTTTGGGGGCCTAAATATTTTGACCCAAACTTTGTGGCTATTGTTCAAAATTCAACTTGTGAGGATCTCTAGTACAGCATTTAACATTTTTTAGTTTTTGGTTTTGTTTGATTTTGAATGTTTTGATCTTAGCCATTTTAATTGAATTAAGGTGGTAGTTAAATGAAATTTTTCTGTCCATTTCTGAATAAATAGGCAAAAGAAATGAAGTCAGAATAGCAGGAATTACTTATATATCCACATTGATTGTGGCTCTATTCATAGTAGCTCAGAGATGGAATTATCCTAGATGCCCATCATTACATAATGAATAAAGAAAATATGAGAGATATGTGTACAATGAGATAACATTCAGCCATACAGAAGCACAAAATACTGTAATATACAGTTACATGAATGGGCCTAGAAGATAAATTAAGTGAAATTAGTCACAGAAATATAAATACCACATATCTTATCCTATGTGAAAGCTAAACAATGGCAAACTGAGTATGGAGTAGTCATTAACAGAGGGAGGAAAGGATTTGTGTTGGAAGACAGTTACATAAAACCTTGACCAATGCACATTTTGTGTATATGTGGCAAGGAACTACTTCACATGATGATCACATTAATAAAAAGTAATTCTAAAAATTGTAAAAAGTGAAAAAATTTAAATCCATAATTCACAAACTGAAATAATACTGAATAAATGTCCTATTCAAACATTATTTTCAAAACAATATGCTTTGGGCTAGATTTTATTTTGTGAATACCAACATAAGTTTGTTGACATTTTAGGTCATACTGGATGTACTTGTAAATTATCTCAGTACATAACAGTATATACTCAAATACACATGCATGACCTAAGGGATAAATCAATACTAAGAAACAAAGTATCAAATTGCAACAAACCTATTGTCCTCTTTCATGACTGAGGCGTTTCTTATACCAAGGTTTACATTTAGAAAAGTACAATTAATCTACTTTTATAATCTCCTCTCCCCTCCTAAAACTAATACTTTGGAGGAGTAATTATACTTGAAATGATTACCTTTTGGCTAAACTATTTTGCTACATTAGCACAATTCAATGAAGGTAAAGGACCCTTGACTTCAAGTCAGAGAAACAAAAAAACTTTCACAGTTCAATATTATTGGAAAAATTTCTCTGTGCATCTCCATTACAAATGAAAAGTTGTATCTGTATTTTAGACTTTCCATTTTATACTCTTATTTCTTCTCCTTACTTAACTTTCATCTATAGATACCTTTCCACAAGCTTAACAAGGAAAATGAGTTTACAAGACCATACTAAAGCTACCAGCACAACTATATTTATTGTGGTATTATTTACCATAGCTAAGATATGGAACCAACACAGATGCCCCTAAGTAGATGAATGGATCAAGAAAATGTGGTATATAATGCTGCAATAAACATAGTTGTCTGGAAGCTTTAGTGTGGTCTTGTTTGTGAACATTTGGGTAAATGCCCAAAGTTGGGTTGCTGGGTCATAGGGGAGCTCTATGTGGAGTCTTTTGAGGAACAAGTTTACATTCCCACCAACAATGCAGTAAGGTTCCCTTCTGTCCACATCCCCTCCAGCATCTGTTGTTATTAGAGTTCTTGATTATAGCCATTCTAACTGGGGTGAAGTGGTATCTCAATGCTGTTTTGATTTGCATTTCTTTTATGGCTAGAGAGGTTGAGCATTTCTTCATGTGTCTATTGGCCATCCTTCTTTCCTCTTCAGAGAAATTTCTCTGTAAGCCTTTAGCCCACTTATTTATTAGGCAGTTGTTTCTTTGAGGATTTGTTTTTAGGGGATTTAATTTTTCTGAGTTCCAGGTATATTTTAGATATGAGACTCTTGTCCGTTGTATGGCTAGTGAAGATCTCCCAATCTGTGGTCCTTCTATTGATCTTGCTAGCTATGTCCTTTGCCATGAAGAAGCTTTGCAATTTAATGCAATCTCATTTGTCCAACCTTTCGTTGATTTGTTGTGCTTCTGTGTCTCTATTAAGAAAATTTTGGCCTGTGCCAAGGTGACCTAGGGTTTCTCTTATTCCATCCTGTAATATTTTCAGAGTGTCTGCTTTGACTTCGAGATCTCTGATCCATTTGGAGTTGATTTTGGTACAGGGTGATATATAAGGATCTAGCTTTAGTTTTCTGCAAGTAGTTAACCAATTTTGCCAGCACCATTTACTGAAGAAGCTGTCTTTCTTCCATTTTATTTTTTTACCTCCCTTATTGAAGATTAGATGGCTATAGGTCTGTAGGTTCAGGTCAGATAATTTGATGTTAGGTGAAATGAACCCCAAGATAAGTATTCAAATGTTTTTTTCTTTTATACAATTGTTTCTAACTTATTTATAAGACAATTTCTTTATTGCTTTGTATGTCCCTCCCCCACGGTATAAACCTTATTTTCACTGTATTTGATGTTGGTATAATTTGTGGAGGGGAAGGGAAAAAACAAATCGTTTAAAGAAGGATAAAGGTGGACCCATTGTAACAATGAGATGTACAAGACACTATGCTGAAAATCGAACTTTACAATTTAGACCAGGGGAGGAGGGGGACGGGTGGAGGGAGGAGTGTAGTTGAATAGGTGGGAGGGCAAGGATGGAAGGGGAAAAACAAAAGAGGAGGCAACAATGCTTGTTAAGAAATGTACTCATTACCTTGCTCATGTTACTGTAACCCCTCTTTACAGTATTTTCACAATAAAAAACTTATTAAAAAAAGATTATAATGACCAGTCATGGACCACTTAACTGAGCAACAATTGTCCTTGCCATTCAACCACAGGGTTTGAGAAGGAAATATAACAGGATCAGTAAATTCTGTTCATCGTTTGCCCCTTCAACACATCAAAATAGTACTTTCTATCCTCTCTACCTTATGCCATGTGATATTAGGATATCTCTCAAACAAGTAAAAAACTTTGTTTTCTGGTACATTTTAAATTCTTCGCGTGGAATTGCTTTTCCCTGCCCTGTCACCTGTTCTGGGAACCACTATTTCTTCAGTGTAGCTTGATGTTGAGTGAGCACCAAAGTGGTGCCAGCACCAGCTGAACCAGGCATCCACAATTGCCCTGGCTCAGCAATTACTCCCAGTGGTCACTACCAAACCTACCAAACCTACCTGGTACTATGACAGATTTCATTTTGAAAGTAGAAGACATTATAGTCCACAGGAGAAACACCAATGCAACTCGCTAAACACTCACTACCTGTTCATTGCTTTGCTGAATCATCTCCTTACGATTTACTCTTCACATTACTGAAAGGATGCTCCTGTGATCTCCTCTTGCACCTTTGACAATTAAAAACTAAGGCTTAAGAAGCTGAATAAACTATTCAAAGTGATAGAGTAAAGGACAGTGATGATTTACACATCTACATTGGACTCTCAAAAGCATAAGTTCTGAACTATCTCAATCTTAAAGAAATCTCTAAAGCCATATGAAAAACAAGAAAGACCCAGGGAAGTGTGACTACAAAGACACTGAATAGCATGCCCAAAAGAACAGCGCTCTCAGAGGCAGGAAGCAAGTGAGGTGGACCCCAGGACTTACCTGCTTCCTTCTGAGACTTCTCAGGCAATGCCACAAAGAGGTTAAATCCAGATGGAGTTCAAGAGTCTCTGAACTGCAAAAGTGAAGCTGAGAGAAAGACCAATGTGACCAGAATCTACAGTTAGTGTACAGGCAAGGAAAGAGATACAGACAATGAGAAACACAGAGATTGGTAGCATACTCTTTGGAGTATTCAGACAAGTATTGAGTCATACAATGTCTATGAAGAAATTACCCAAATCCAAGAAAGAGCTACCCAAAAGGATTAGAGGGGAAACATTATTCCAAGTACACATAGGAGCAAGCATAGCACCTGTCTGACAGCCAGAGTGAAAAAAGTATGAATCTCTAATTCATAGGGCATTTGGTAGAGTATTATATGGAATATATATTGTTCTAGTTCCACCTAATAAATCTAAGGAGCAGGGCCTAAAAGCTTGAGACAAATTTCCAGATAGCTCAACTATGTCTCAGAACAAAGCTGAATAATGTTTTGAGGAACATAAAGAATATCAGCACACAAAGAGATGAAATACATAATGTGCCTAAACACTGTAAAAAAATCAAAGATAAGGACTCAAATGGTTATTCTTTCTTGTGATTGTTTCTAACGTGTTTATAAGATGATTTCTTTGTTCCTTTGTATGTCCCTCCCCCAGGGTATAAGCCCTGTTTTCACTATATTTGATGTTGATATAATTTGTGGAGGGGAAGGGAAAAAACAAACTGCTTAAATAGGGTTACATGGGTCTGAGAAGGTAGCTCTGGGGTAGAGTGCTTGCCTTGCATGCATGAGGCCCTGGGTTCGATTCCTCAGCACCACATAAGCAAAAAGAAAAAGGTGGAAGTGGCACTGTGGCTCATGCGGTAGAGTGCTAGCCTTGAGCTGAAGAGCTGAGGGACAGCACCCAGGCCCAGAGTTCAGGCCCCATGACCAGACCCAAAAATAAATACATAAATAAAATAAAATAAATAAATAAGTTTACAGGTGGATCCATTACAACAATGAGATGTACAAGATGTTATATCGAAAAACGAACTTCACAACTTTGGCAGGGTGGAGGGTGAGAGGGTTGGCGGGTGGTAGGGGGTGTGGGAGTAGGGAGTGAAGAGGGGAAGGGATGGGAAGGGGAAACAAAGGAGGAGGCAACAATGCTTGATAAGAAATGTACTCACTATCTTGCCCATGTAACTGTAATCCTTTTGTATGGTATTTTCACAATAAAAAAAGATGATTTCTTTGTTGCTTTGCATGTCCCTTCCCCACAGTATAACCTGTTTTCACTGTATTTGATGTTGGTATAATTTGGGGAAGGGAAAGAAAAAACAAATTATTTAAATAGGGATATAGGTGGACCCATTACAACAATGAGATGTACAAGATGTTATGTTAAAAAACGAATTTTACAACTTTGGCCCGGGTTGCGGGGGGGGGCGGGGGGAAGAAGGGGGATAGTGAGGGGATGAGAAGGGGAAACAGAGGAAGCAACGATGCTTGATAAGAAATGTACTCATTACCTTGCTCATGTAATTGTAACCCCTGTGTAAGGTATTTTCACAATAAAAAAATGACTGAAAAAAAAGAAAAATTGTCAGGAATATATTGATAAAAGTATACTATTTTTCATATATAAACATATTTAAAAGAAATAAAGCATGCTTTTGCTTGCAGGAAGAGAGAAAATAACATTTTCCTCTTCCTTTTGCTAAGCACAACCAGAAGCAAGACAGTAAGCAAGTATACGGATTACCAGTAAAACAATTGTGAGTAAAACTTCACAAGTAGAACATGTATAAAAGGGTTATAGAAGGTAGCCAAGTAAACACAGACAGGCTAGGAAACTAGGGACCTTAGAAATTACATGGTGGTAAGTTCTTAGGTTTTCTCTTTGCCTCATATATCACAAACTGCAAAATCCAATAAACCAAAGAAAGAGCACTTATAAAGCTTAGTTATTTTAAAAGTAAAGTTAGATTTATACTTCCAGCCAATTTATAATTTCAGGAACTAGATTCATTCTCTGCTTTAAATCACGCTTAAAATGGAGGAGCAAAAATAGGAAACTACTTTTTGAAATATTGAATATGAAACTACAAAGGTGCCTATTTGTACACATGCAAATACACGAGCACACCCACGCATGCACACACACAAACACATACACACACTACCCTAACAAAATCCTTTGGTAGAAACACAGAAGAAGCAGATTAGTCAGACTGAAAATGTTTGGACAGTAACTATTCTGTCCAAATACCCACAGGAAAAATAAATACATAGTGATACATCTATAACATGATACATCTATAAAGTCTAGCACATGCTGAGTGCAATCTAGACTGCTTGCCTAGCAAGGATGCAATTTATTATTTCATCCATCCACCCAACCCGGACTACTAGAGTAATGTAAGAGAGGCCCAAGAAAAACTCAGGACTTTCATATGTCTTCTACATAGTTACAAGCCTGCTTAGTGAATACCACCAAAGTAGCAAATATTAAAAGCTCCTGTAATTCACAGCCAGGGTAAGTTAGTGGAGACATCAAGAGAGCTAAATGTTTTCATTCCCTTCCAGCTATAATGAGGAACTTCCCTCTTTGGCATCAACAGAGTTGAGTAAGGAATCTCCATCTCTAGCTAGACCTTCCAGTACTGAGAAATGCTCCCCAACTAGTAAGCTTGACAAAGGTCAAGATAAAGGTCAGTGAGAGCCAACTAAAATGGAGGATTCAAATGAGATCCAGTTACTAAAGCAAAACAAACACAATATTCAGATTCTGATTCCTGACAGATGAAGAAAATTTCAACTTGAATTTTGAATAGTTAAACACACATAAATAATACAGACAAAAAAAACTTAAAGCATTTTTCTTTTTTTTATTGTGAAAATACTGTACAGAGGGGTTTCAATGACATGGGCAAGGTAATGAGTACATTTCTTATCAAGCATTGTTGCCTCCTCCTTTGTTTCCCCTTACCATCCTTTCCCATCTCCCCCCACACACACCCAAACCCCCTCATCACCCCCCCACGCCAAAGAGGTATAGTTCATTTTCAACATAACATCTTGTACATCTCATTGTTGCAATGGGTCCACCTGTATCCCTATTTAAACAATTTGTTTTTTCCGTCCCTTCCCCAAATCATACCAACATCAAATACAGTGAAAACAAGGGTTATACCATGGGAGAGGCACATACAAAGCAACAAAGAAATATCTTATAAATATGTTAGACACAATAGCAAGAAAGAAAAAAAATTTGAGTCCTTAACTTGGGGTTCATTTCGCTTAACATCAACTTACCTGACAAACTTAAAGCATTTTTCACTAGGATCAGGAACAAGGCAAAGAACTACATTCTTATCACTACATATATATATACATATATATATATATATATATATTCACTCATTCATTCATTTGTATATTTAATAATGAAATACTTTCCATGCATTCCAGGCTTGCCTCGAACTTATAAGAAGGAAAATCAGAATAGAGATTGACAGTTTAAGGTTAGGAAAAGCAGACAAGTAATGTGCCATCAGGAGGGATTTTGATCGAAAGTGGATTGATAGCTGTCTGAATTGCTCAGTACAAGTATTAATCCAGATATTTTACTACAGTGTTGCAAGATGTTACCTTTAGGGTAAATAGAATAAAATTTCAGGAATTTTAGCTATACGTTTTCTTACAACTATATTTAAGTTAATAAGTTTTATTAAAACTCATATAAAGCCTTTTAATACAAAACTTAAAAATGCATATCAAGCACAAACTAATATCTGAACAAAACTCTATAAAACAATCATAAAAACTTCTAATGTAAAATAAAAATGCATAACAACCACAAATCTTAGACAATAAAAGTGTATATTAAGAATAGTGATATTTCTAAGGCAAAGTGTTAAATTACAAGTGGTACCATGTACAAACATTCTGTGGAATATTTAAAGACATGAAAAACACTTTTTTTTTTTTAGGTCCAGTCGTGGGGCCTGAACTCTGGGCCTGGGTGCTGTCCCTCAGCTCTTTAGCTCAAGGCTAGCACTCTACCACTTGAGCCACAGCGCCACTTCCAGCTTTTTTCTTTTTGCTTATGTGGTGCTGAGGAATCAAACCCAGGGCCTTATGCATGCAAGGCAAGCACTCTACCACTGAGCCACCTTCCCAGCCCCAGGAAAAACATTTTTGCTGAAATAGGAAATAGGAGATCCAAAAAGCAATATGCAGGATTAGTTCATTTTGCATTTAATTATTGAAAAGTTTCCTGATTGGAAAGATTCATCTTGAGACATAAAAAGCTATACAATGTATCAATAAAATGGAAAGCTGAAAAAGTAAACAAGAATGATAAACCCCAGATAAGCTAACCAGAAGAAGGAAGGAAAATACCAAAATTAATAGATGACATCGCACATCCCAAAGTACAAGAATACATAGGAAAGAAATAGAGTAGGAAAAGAAACCCAGAAACCAGAACTCCTGTTTAGCACACACTTCAACAGATACTCTAATGTATAATATTTTAACACATCTAGAGGTAAAGTCTGTTAAAGGTGCTACCTCATAATACCAGTACATTAGCAATTAAAGCTTAATATAAGTTTTAGAAGGGATTTAAAAATCATAAGAAATAGTAAATATTTATTTACATAACAGTGCTTTGAAACATGAGGCAACGCTTAAACTTCAAGGAGAATTAGACAAATCCATTGCCATAGTTCTACTTCTAAAGAAATGATGGAAATAACACCCCTCAAAATCTGTAAAACTTCCTTGTAAGCTTTGAACACAATCATTTATCAGTGTACTCTTGCTGATATTTATAGAAATCTTCAGTAGCAAACATTAGCGAATGCATTCTTTCCGAACTCACAGTATGTATTTGACATTATAGACCATGCACCAGCCTATAAAAGGAGATGAACATTAAAATGAATGCAGTGATACAAAATATGCTGACTACAATGGAATTAAATTTAAACTCAATAAGCAGAAGGATATTTTGAAAATCTCTAAAGTATATGTGAACTAAATAACATTTTCAAATGTCCCATGAAAACGGAAAAAAAGAAAAAAATGTATTGAGCATTACAGATGTTTAATGTATTTATTGTTATTATAAAGGTGATGTACAAAGAAGTTATGGTGATGTAAGTCAGATAAAGAGTATATTTCTTTTTGAACAGTGTCTCCCCCTCACCCCTGGCCCTCTTGAATTACACATTTAGTGAACACAAACTCAAAGCATTGGAAAATTTGTGAGATGTGAATAATCAGAGGAATCCTTTGTGGAAAAATTCCAATATTAATTTTCTATATTAAAACAGAAGAAAGGTTTCAGTTTAGCTTTACTAGCCTCAGTCTTTAAAATAAATGCTCGAAGAAGAAAAAGAAATTAAATCTTAAATCCATACCTGAAAAAAATAATAAAAACCAGAAATCAATGAAATAGAAAATAAAAAAAATCAATAAAACTAAATCTGGGTTCTGGGAAATACAATAAAATTGATAAACTTTTACTCAGATGAATTAGGAAACAAAATCAAGAATAAAAGATTTGGCATCAACACAGATACTAAAGATAGTGAAAAATAATAGGAAAATGCTATCACAAGGGCAGAAAGAAAACTAGATAAATGCTTGTCTGGTAATACAGATGTCAGGTAGAGGAAATACAGAGGAGAGATGGCAAAGGCACGAGGTGTTAGGAGCAATGGCTATGTTTAGTTTCTTGAGGATGGAGATAATTTCAAAGATGTATGCTTGTAGAAAAATATTAATTTCAATCTTTAACAGCAATGTTATGTATCATTTATACCTTCAATAAATCTGTTCAAATTAACTGTAAGAAACTACAAGAAAACAAATTGAACATGCATGCTAAAGAAAAAAGAATTGTAGCTGTCAGGCTTCCTAAGGGAATGAAACATGTCTGTCTCTCTCATATGTGCACTCAACTCAACCTTCAGTCCTCTCTGATCTACTTGCATACATACCAACTGCATGTGTTCTTGGGTGGGAGGCAAGTCAAAGAGAGAAGGAGGGATAGACAAATGGAGAAAAGAAGCAGAAGTAAATACAATCATCATATGGAATGTACATATGTGAAAATTGACCCAGGTAAATTGAGGGAATGGATGGGACTGGGAAAGATGGGAAGAATGTGAAAAGGATAACATCAATCAAGGTGTATTGTACTCAAACTGATATGTTGAATTGAAAGCTATTTGTACTACTTTAAAATGATTTAAAATAAAGAAATGAACCCTGGGTGGTTTTGCCCCATTCACACAAGTGTAAGAATATTCTCTATTTTCATTCTGCCACAAACTATTATAGTTAATTTCAGTAAACTTTGGTATATTTTTTTCTGGTTGTTTTGTTTGCTTCATATTGATAACTTGATTATTAGCCCCACTAACCATTTCCTTTCTGCAAGGGAACACTTTTTTTTTCCTTTTCCATTCTCCCTCTAAAGATGTTTGACTTATTTTATTGGATATAAGTTGACATCTGCTATTTCCCATTGCTATTTTTACATAACAAGGAAAAAACAAATATTCCTGGCCACTTTTATTTCTTCAGATACTTAGCTTGGACCTGGAGCATTTACTTTGAAGCCTTACCATACAAACACTGCTATTAAAACCCTAACTGATTAAAACTTTGGTTTTGCTTGGTCTTCCTAAGATAGCCTACTCAATATCAAATTTAATATACAATACAATAACACTGCTGACCTACTGCTGCTCGGGGAACATTTTTGTTGGTTTCCATACAGATTGATTGACACTACTCCATAGGATGCTTGTTCACTGTTTTTAGCCTCCAAGAAAGTGTCTATTCTTCACAAAAAGAGCAGGAAAAAGAAGTTTTTCCTTTTGCTCCTCTGTGAAAGAGAAAATGGAGTTCAGAGAGAGAAATCAGTTCTGTTATTAACAGGTAAAAAAAGGTCTTCAGTATTTTATAAATTACATTCAAAATAAGTCTTTTATAAAAAAATGAGTGAGTATAGACTTAAGCATTTAGCAAATAAAATATTAAATGTCTAATGCAAGATGTGTTTTCAATATACATGATGTGTAAATTTGGGAGATGTTTTTAAATGTGAGATACAAAAGAACTGAGACTGGAAATAAATGAAAGAAACTTTGGTCATAGTATTATTAGATGTTTAAAAACAAATTCAGCATGTGTATGAACTAACAATAATGCCAATACCCTTCAAGATTCTATTGCTTAGGTACAATGTATTATTCCAGAGTAGGAACTCTATTCTATATGATTCCACCTCTCTGTCTTTACCCACAGCACTTTCTGCTTTTTTCTTATCAAGAAATTGGATATTGAAATAAGATTTTTAATTATAGTGTTTATCACTTAATTTTGTGTATATATTTAGATAGAAATTTATATACAACCATAATGTTTTTCTTTGAAACAACTGATCTTCTCTGGGCAGAACAGTCAATCAGTCCCAAAATAGCCTAGGATGAGTGGATAGTAAGTTGTAAAGCGTTCCTGAGATGTAGAGGCATTCAGCTGATGGTTTAGGCCACTGTATTTAGAACCTCACACTATTTCTATTCCCATAATCCCTCAACTGCTTACTTGTTCTTTTCATTTAAACCACCCTTAGTTTTAGTATCTAGATTTCTGTTTTAGCTAAGAAGGGCAGGAACTTTCTAGGGTAGAAAGAAAATAAATGTGACCAACAGCAAATGACATGAATTTAGTCTTCTGACAACTATTCTTAATTGAAGTTTTCCCCTGAATTCTAAGGTTTTGACTGAAGATAAAAGTGCAGAGCAAGCAGCTCCTGTCTCTTCATAGTATATTGTGAAGCAGTAGCCTGGAGATGTTACATACCAATTTTCCTTTATGGTTTTCATTTCCCTTGTTTGTCACTGGTAAGACTCCAGGCTTTCACTTCCCAAATACCTCTGAGTATAACTACCCTTACTTTAGACTGTTATCCAAAGGGCTTCAAAGAATTGATTCTATCAACAGGTAAAATGTATTTCTAGAATATTTTAGAATGGTATTAGTCACTTGTTTGAAAATAATTGCCGTGACAGAAAGCTGTACATGGAGCTATATATAGAATGCTATCTTAGCTTAGTCCTGTCTAAACCCAACAATGTCTTTAGGGTTAAGGCTTTTCAATGGCACCAAATCATATTGTGTCTTTAGATTTTGAATTAAGATCATAGGTAACAAAGGATAAAGAGTAAACCAATGTAACATTGATACTCACAAGACAACATGTTGGGAATGAACTTTACAACCAGGGGGAGGGAAAGTGGGAAAAAATGAGGGAGAGGGAAACAATGGTTGACAAGAAATGTACTAAATACCTTACATATGTAAGTATAAACCTCTCTGTATATCACCATGACAATAAAATTAAATTAAAAAAAAAAGAGGGCTGGGAAGGTGGCTCAGTGGTAGAGCGCTTGCCTTGCATGCCTGAGGCCTTGGGTTCTATTCCTCAGCACCACATAAGCAGGGGAAAAAAGCCGGAAGTGGTGCTATGGCTCAAGTGGTAGCGTACTAGCCTTGAGTTTGAAAAGCTTCAAGACAGCACCCAGGCCCAGAGTTCATGCCTCACCACCAGACCCAAAAACAAACAAAAAAAGATCAGGGCTGGGAATGTGGCTTAATGGTATAGTGCTTGCCTAGCATGCATGAAGCCTTGAAAAGGCTTCATAAACAGAAAAGGCCAGAAGTGGAGGCATGGCTCAAGTGGCAGATTGCTAGCCTTGAGCAAAAAAAAAAGATCATAGGTGAGATATAATTCCTAAACTATGCTTAAATCAGGAGTATTGGAAGACGAGGTAACACAAAATCATAATTAAAAGTTAAGAGGCTTCACTTATTGAAGTTTAAAACCAAAACAATATCCAATAATCAAATCTTTACATTCTGAAAATAAACAGTCTATTTTTCCACTCAACATTCAAATTAATGTTGAGCTACTGAAAATCAGCTTATGGGTATAATTCTTCTGTCACATGTACATTTTTTGTTGTTGTTGTAGAGTTGATATACAGAGGGGTTACAGTTACGTGAATCAGGTAATGAATACAATTCTTTTTGAAGAATATCTCCCCTTCTCTCTCACACACACACAGTTTTTGCCTCCTGTCCCCACCCATAAAATGTACAGTTCATTTTCCACATAGTGTCTAGTAAGTACCACTGTTGTATTTCTCCACCCTTTGTTCCACCATAATGAACAAAATACCAGTCTTCTGTGATACAACAAAGGCAGCTCTCAGAGGAAATTTTATAGCTTTGAATGGCTATAAGACATTGGAAAATTTCAAATTAACACTTTAATGATGTGCCTAAATCTCCTTAAAAAGCAGAAACAAGCCAAACCCCAAACCGATAGATGGACACGAATAATAAAAATTAAATCAGAAATAAACATACATCTGTTTTCTTTGCATTCCACATCACCCGATACCCGATACCCCTTTCCAATTAAAGACAAAAACAAAATGACTTCAAAATCATTTCTACTAAGGAATTAAGCTATAATGCCTATCCAAATTAAAGATGTTTTCTGGCTGTTCATCATTTAACTTTAACATTTTACTTTTGAAGGACTGTATGTAAGTAAATTATTATATGAATCATTGGCCTATCAATTAATAATTTTCAAAAAGATCTTTCTACAATGACTTATTTTCAAATCAAGCATTCTAATTTGTAAGTAAAAATTTACCCTCAAGCTCAGGCTAAAAAGTGTTAGTATAATTTAATAAACTCAATTTCCTATCAATATATCAAAGATCAAATTTTCTGTTTTCAAAAAACTCAAATGTGACATTGATCAAGATGCATTTCATTTATAACCTGACTTATGAAACTAAAACCTATCTGTACAACTACATTAAGAAAGAAAGAAAGGAAGGAAGGAAGGAAGAAAGAAAGGAAAGAAGAAAGAAAGAAGAGAGGGAGGGAGGGAGGGAAGGAAGGAAGGGAGGGAG